>NC_092698.1:4363933-4538933 GCF_964275005.1 Diadema setosum
TAAATGTTTAAGAATGGCAATTAACCCGTCTGTGATCCAACTCTCAGCACGAAATACTGCAAGTTAAAAGACCAAAAAGGGAACAAGAATCGCATTAACAATCAGTTTGCATTTCTGTTACGCTGGTTTTTATGATAATGATCTACCTTTGTGGAGTTTTTCACGATTATAAAGTAATAATAATGATGATGATAATAATAATAATAATAATAATAATGATAATAATAATAATAATAATAATAATAATAATAATAATAATAATAATAATAATAATAATAATAATAATAATAATAATAATAATTACATTCATAATACTCTGTATCAATCGTTACCGATACTCTAAGTGCATTACATTTACACGAAAGCTTAATTTCACCCTTTACATTGAAAAATAACATCTTCATTCAATGTTTACAAACAACAACAAGCTTTTTATGTACGTTGTTGTTTCTTTATGGGGAAAATCGATCAAAAAATGCTGCAAAAACGATATATTCTGCTGGATAACAAGGGAAAACATGCATGAAATCCATAACAGCTACCAACATAAGAAGTAGTGTTTAACGTTACAAGCCACCATATTGCGTGTATAAATTCTGTCTAATTTCCTTCTCCCGGCTAGCAAAGAAACGGACTTGCGTGCTTGTGTATGAGTATGCATGTGTGTGTCTGTCTGTCTGTCTGTGTCGTTGCGGAAAAATAAGATAGCTAGCCATATATAATTTATCTTAAAACAGATAAGTCATTATCACGTGTATTTTGCGAAGTTACATTTTTGCATTTCTTGTGATATTCTGCTTATACATTTTATATATTTTTTTCTGTTTATTTAATGGAAATGAAAATTGATTTTAACTTTGAGCTTTGAATACAATATAAGCAGGTTTTGTTATCATTGGTGTGTTAGCAGTGTGAGCGTGGGGGTTCTTATATACAGTATAGTACTTTGTTCACCTAAGATCACAGGATAGTTTTTATCTGTGGTTGAACAATTCGAAAACAGACTAAACGCGATGGTTAAACACTGCAAGCACTGCATATTCTACTAATAGTAATTTGCATAAACCACAGAAAATGATGTCAAGTCGTCGTTTTGCTTCTTGTTTGTTTTAAACACACATCTTTTCTTCTGTCGCACACACACACACACACACACACACTTGGCGCTGAATTTTGCGACCAGATTGCCGGGACCCGCTTCCGTCACGTTTTCTGAGATCTTTATCAGGTAAGACAGATGCGATCCAGCGCAACTCGCGGCACGTCAGACCAATCAACTCCCTGTCTCGTTAAGAAGTCAGCTCGGTCAATCCATTCTGTATGCAGGTCGCATTCCGAGCGCGCAAGACGCTCGCATCGCACAAATCAACGACTGTACATTGGAGAGGACACACCCATACATGTATACCAAATACACTCACAAAAACGTACGCGCGCTCTCATCAAATCAAATGCACGCGGATGAAATTGTGTGTAAAATGGTCACCAACGCTTCGTTTGTTTTCGTCTGTATTTTTTTTTCCTTTCTTTTCTTTACCTGTGACAACTATAACAACATATACAAATTCTCATAATCCCTGTCGAAAGTTAGACGCTGCAAGTTATTTACTGCTCCACAAATTCAGCGAAAATTAGCTCGAAAATGCATGCGGTGTTCATGAATAATTACTACATTTATTATGCAGGCGTATGATGCCCAGTCAATCATTAATGCTAATCATTTTAAGAGGTTTTCCCGTGTTTGTTTTTTTTCTTTTCATTTTCATGTTTTTTTCTCTACTTTTTTATCATTCTAATTTTCCTTGATGTATAATATCCCTACATCGTTAATCTATTTCATCCTCCAACCCCAGTCTGGCACGCAGTTCGCTCACGATGATGCAAAATTAAGAGAAAGTACAACATCATCTGTCTTTTTGCTCCTATAAGTTTGATCCATCGGTGCAATATTATTATGAAATGTTATCCACTCTATCCTATGCACACTCACGCAAAACGCATCACTCTTTTTCGCACGGACAGAAAAGGATGCATTATACAAGAGTATGCTCTATCGGCCTTCCTCCTCCTAATCTTTGTACCCCCCCCCCCCCTCTCTGCTCTCTATTCACTATTTCTCTACCTCTCCCTTACCTCCCTCTTTCTCTTAAAGAAACAAGTCCAACTTCATTTACATGTGGTTTGAGTGAATGCATTTATATTAGTAGAACACATCAGTGAACGTTTGGGGAAAATCTGACAATCCGTTCAAAAGTTATGAAATTTTAAAGTATCTGCGCAGTCACTGCTGGATGAGAAGACTGCTACAGAGTATGATGTAACATGCGTACAACGATACAAGGAAAATATAAAGAGAATTTCACAAAATGTTACTTTTTGGGAAAAAAAAAAAGGATACATTTCCTGGACTTGTCACTGACGTATGTTTAGGGTAATATTATTCCCCTTGCCTTCTGAAAGAGGGAAGTCAAGTGACCTCTTATTAAGCGAGAAAAGTGAAAATATGTTGAATTTTCTTTGTATTTTCTTTATGAAGTTGTACACATGTGACATCACAAGCTGTAGTAGTCTTCTCATTCAGCAGTGACTGCGCAGAAACTTCAAAAATTCATAACTTTTGAACGGATTGTCCGATTTTCCTCAAACTCTCAATGATGTATTCTACTAACATTGCTGCATTCACTCAATCGACATGTCCATGAAAGTGGACTTGTCCTTTAATCCATTTTATTTTCTCTTTCTCTCTCAACTTTGTTTCTTTTTTCTATGTAACGTTAATGTTATGTTCCTTTTTTTAGGTTCCAATTGGTTCTTTGCCTCGCCCTGCTTTCCAAGGTGTTTCAGGCACAGCTCTCAACTTATCTTCAATCGCTTTGAGCTCATCGGTTGTGATCGATATCGAGATATCTCCCTCACTGCCTCACGGTGGTGGTGTCGTCTTATATTGTCTATCGATAGCTGCAATCTTCTATTGTCTATCGATAGCTGCAATTTGAATGTTTTTTTTTTTTTTTTTAAAGTACAGCAGGATTTAATTTTATCGGTTATGATCAGAGCATTATGTAATGCTGATTTATGTAAATTTTTGCTATATGCATTTCAATTTCTCATGCATTTGAATAGAATATGGAATCAATAAAAGATTACAGAAAAACAAAAACAAAATGATTGATGAAGGCAGTGATACTTGTGATGCTAAGAGCGTATAATGATACATATTGTAATGATACGACCACATTGTTGAAGTAAATTATAAAAAAAAAATGAAACGAAAGACCAATATGTATGGAAGTGGTATAAGTGGTAAAAAAAAACCCAAAACAAAACAACAAAGTTAGTGTCATGATCCCACATTCGTAAACCACTGTACACTGCAAAAGATATGGGTTTGATTTAACACCACGGGTGTTTCATTATCTACACCTATTTTTTTTTTTTTCAGTATGAGCATTACACATTAAGACGTCATCGCAAAGTGTCTTGACATTCAAGGATAACCTGCCATGAAGATTTTGCGCGATTGTTCATACTTTTTTTTGGGGGGGGGGTGGGGGGAGAAGGGGCGTTTGTTTATAATTAGGTTTGTTTCTTTGATCTTTGTTCTGCATGTTTCAGAAAGCAACTTTCATTGTTATCTGCTATGTTGAGTAGATGATAGATCAGTTTATAATACATTTATTTTGTTTTGTCTTGTTTTGTCTCGTTTGGGTTTTTTAGAAAGCGATGAAATGCAGGGTTTTTTGTTTTTGTTTTTTGACTGTCTGATCTTCCCTATAACATTTTTGCTTACCTATCACGCCTACATATTGAATTGTAAGTATTTGTGTGTATTATTTGACCTCGTTCTTTTTTTTTTTCAAACGAAAGTAAAATACCATACCATGCCATACCATACCATACCATACCATACCATACCATGCCATACCATACCATACCATACCATACCATACCATACCATACCACACCATACCATACCTATACCATCGTACCAAAGCATACCACGCCACATGCAACTAGCATTATATTTACCAACACAATCAGTTTTGAGCGATTCTGCCTTAAATAATTCTCGAGAGAATTTGCAGCTGTGAATGGTTCGCAAACAAAATCAAAAGAGCGTTCAGTTTCCAGTAATCAACGGCCGAAGAGCATTATAGTATGAAATGATCTCTCGAGTCTCAAAATTCATGTTCTTGCAATCCACGATCAAAGTGGGCATGCCAACTTTAGGTTACGGGCTGTATAGCTCCGTGTAGTGCTCGATCCCTCTGAATTATTTGTCTGCTTGTTTGCTTCTACCTGATTAAAATTTGCCTTAACACTTATCCTTGCAATCACGATACGAAATCTTAATTTCTCTTTAAAAAACAGATATAATAATGTTATAGGCATGACCATACTGTTGGACAAATGCCGGCTCTAAACGGCTTGCTGACTTTAATTAGATCTTGATTAGTTCAATCGAAGGGGAGACGTATGGTTATGAAATTAACTTATTAAAAGGAGTTGTCCTAAATTAATAGGATGAGTCGTGAGTGCCTCTCAAGGACTCACGGCAGAAAATACGGTTGGAGTTTAACTGGTTTCTTAACCAAAGGCAGACCAATGCCTCTTAGTTTAATCGAAAGAAAAAAAAAAAAAAACAGGGGAAAAATCGTGAAAAAAAAGAAAAAAAAAAGAAGAAACTGATAGTTGACAAGATGAAGAGCGAATTTCCCTTCGTGGTAGCTCATTAGATTCTCGTAAATCACGAAAAGCCGATTAGGGGGGCACACCACGTCCATAGCTTATATGCTCAGCTGAGCAAAAAGATACTCCTGCCGCTGCTCCACTCCCCGGCCGCCGGTGGGCTGGGAGCGGGGCGTCCCGTTGCTCAACGAGGCCTCTTCAACAGCCCGGCGTGCTGTACGCCAAGCTTCTCTTCAAGTAGCTACCTTCTTCCTCGTGCGGAAATTGTAGTTTTCGGCGAGAAGTGTAATTGCACGGAACGGGGTTATCCATTACAATTTGTAGACAGCGCTGCAACTTATTGTCGTGCCCTCACAAGGAACTTGGTTAAACATAATTAATAACCCGGGTGCAGTTGTGAGGCTCAACCGTTTTATCCTGTTATCCCACCATTTTTCTTTTAAACAATCATTCTCTAATCAAGAGGATCTCTTCGAACTTGGGTCGCTTATCCAGCCATCTTTAGCAGTCTGTGATTTGAATCAGATCCGCAATTTGCCCAGGAACTAGACGAATTCATATTACTGCCAGGGGGTAATTGCACCAAGTGTCGACGAGGCCATATCCATTCAAATCAAACAACATGAAACTTGACCGGAACTATTCAATGCACGAAAGGGGACACCTCTTTCGGAGGGGTACGATAATGACTTTTAAAGGCTATTTCCTATTCTGTGAGTTATTAGCACGATTGTCATGAACATAATTGGTTTGTCTTTGATCAAGAAAATATCCGGAATCTTTCAAGCGATATTCATGTAAGCCACAAATATTCAATGCAGACATGCAAGCTCTTGAAAATGCAAGAAAGGATACGGCGCGTCAGTGTTCAAAATATATGTACCGGAAAAAAAATGAAGGTAAGTTTAACTTCGGTATCTTTATTGCTTTTTGAAATCAAATAAACAATGATATTTTAATCAGTGCAAAACGTAGAAATCTAGAAGCGTTTCTTTTTTTTTTTTTTGATTTTGCTGTTTTTTGTTTAGTATCAGGATTCTTAAGATTTAGCATTAGGAAAATATTTTTTGGAAAGCACAGAAATGTTGCTTCTGAATTTACCATAATGATATAAAATTTATTTGTATCTCTGTTAATAATTTACCTGTGTCTTTATTACATATTATTATGTTCATCACATTGTTGTACTAATTTCGTGACATTATTTGGAACGTTTCATTGTATTCCTAATCATTTTGTTGGAAATGAAATAAATCAACTGTAATAACTTGAACTTATAATCATAAGTGTATTTAAGTGTGATTATGATATATGTGTATACATGTATATAAATATACATATATATATATATAGATATATATATATGTATAAAATCATATATATATATATATATAATAGCGAAAACTTTATATATGTATACATATATATATATATATATATATATATATATATATATATATATATATATATATATATAATAGATAAAAGGGAGAGACGCTTGTGAAAAGTAATCATGCTCATTTACTGGTGTTTACTTTAAAAGAGAAAGTGATAGAGAGATTGTGAAAGAGAGAGAAAGAAAGAAAAATAGAGAGAGAGAGATGTTGGAGACAGAGAGAAAGTGGGAGAAGACATGTGAGAGGCAAGAGAATGGGATAGAATGAGGGGAAACAAGCTCAGAACATCCACAAGATGAATGGTTGACGGAGTGATCGCATGGCACTTTAAGACGCTGTGACGGAGCAGGCGTATAATCGTAAGACGGCGACTGACACGTAAAAAGTGGTTGTCAAATTCTGCCCTTTTCCCCCCTTGCTTATGTCATTGCCTTTGCCTCGATTGGTGAGTGTGAGAGCTAGAGGGAGGAGAAAGGAATGAGGACTTGCTTTTTTTCAGACTTTGCATCGTTATTTTGATGAGATGATTATATTCTTTTCTACAAATAATGGGGCATGACTAATCATGGTCTTTGAAATGTGTTGCTCCCCGCTCCTCCTCGGTCACGCATAGGAGTCTCGGAGTCTGACCCGATTCTGGCCGGCTGGGTGCTCAGCGAAACACCGGCAGAGGTGACAATCCGTATTCAACACGTTCGAGTTGTTTAACGGATGACATATTAGGGGGGACGAGGTCAGCACTGTGAGATACAAACTCGGGACGTCATCAAAATATTCATGACGAAGGAAAAATTATTTTGAACAAGCGACAAGGGACTAAGAGGAAAGCAAATATGTGACGTCGGTTTCCGGTGCAAGTACACTTTTTTTTTTTTTTTTTTTTTTTAATGACAACTATCGTCGAGCTTGCCAGGGGGAGGATACCACGAAGTCAAATGTATTCACAGCAGGAATCTCAGCGACTCGGACTACGATCTTCAGTGATTTTTTTTTTTTTCGCTCAATCTCTTCGTGTAATGAGGATCTCCTTTCCAAGCTTGATATTGCTGCTCTAATCTGTGTGCCTGGACATTTGTGGCAATTTTCATGTATACCTTGACCACTGGCCATGCTGGCTGGATCTGGTATGGCAGGAACTTTCATTTGTAGGTATATGTTTACGTAATTTTATTTAAACATATGTATTCGCCATATTATGCTCCGTTATGAAAGCAATTATACATTCAAACTGCATGTATGAATGGACAAGCAGGAAAGAAATTTGAGTTAGAGAAATGTGCAAAAGGTCTCGGTTTCTCTTTATTTCTTCCCTTTCCCCACCCTCTCACTAAACTCAGCTTCTGACTAAACCTAAGAAACGTAGGCCAATATACTTCTGAAATTGACGAACATAAAAATGTAATATGCTAAATGAATTTTAAACTGGGTGTACATATGCTTCTTATAGCCATAGAAATCACAATCACTTCATCGTACAATCGCATTTTCACAGTCGTCGATACTAGATTAGGAGACGGCAATTAGGTTAAACTTTATGACAAAGAATCATTGCTTGAAATACAATATTCACATAGTTGTCTTCATGTCTTGCGTACTATCAGAAGGAATGCGTGATTGCTAAATATCTGCCATCATGAGACATTTACATTTATGTTTAATTATGATCAACAAATTCCTGAATGTTAAGTTTTGAAAGGTTGAAACATATTCAGCATCATTACCCTAAAGGTTAAAATATATTGTGAAAAAAAAAATCATATCTAAATAAAACATCTTCTCTTTACTGTCTTGTTAAAAGTGCAATCCCTCTCACGTGGACTAATTATTGTCAAAAACAAATCCATCAATCTCCATCATGTGAAGAAAATTCTCGTATTTTTCCCCTGTACATATGAAGAAATTATCTTTGTTAATAGATGGAATCTTTGTTCACAGGCGCTGAATAACAACGAAAATATGCTTTGAAATGCATTTTTTTTACAGCAGTCACAGTGACAGTTGAATTGGACAAAATAACTAACCCAATTCTTTGCCATAAAAACAGTTTATATGGAGTAAGAAAGAAAGAGCAAAGTATTAATGCACATTCATCTTTCCAGCAACTGAAAAGAGGCACAATAAAAACATTTTTGTACAAACAAGACTGTAAACAAGAAAATTGCATCGAGATGAAATAATAGAAAGTCGACTTATTGACGAAATATCTTTTGTATCCAAAAGGGCTGTGTGTGTGAATGTGTGCGTTCCTGTGTATGTGTGCGTGATATGGAGAGAGAGAGAGACAGACAGACAGACAGACAGAGAGAGAGAGGGGGGGGGGGTTTGCTTGTTAGACTGGAGTATATCCATATTGATGTCAATTGTTTTCAGGGTAGGCCTATATGCATGTCCAAGACCTGTTGTTGCCTTTTGTTCGTTTCCTATTTTTGCCACTTGTAATACAATCTTCACAAATTTCTCTTCGGTAAATGTTGTGTTGCCTTGCTTTTCCAGCATTCATATATATATATATATATATATATATATATATATATATATATATATATATATATATATATATATATACATACATATACATATACATGTAATACAATTAATGTGAAGTTTAATGTTTCCAGGTTAGCATGCCTGTACAGTGACGGGGCGATTAAACTCACATTTATACTTGAATATGAGACCATTCTGAAGCAAATAATTTTCACACAACAATAGATATATAATGTACTCTTAAATGAATCCCACAAGGATTGGAACAATCACCCCCCAGCATTCCCACTGATTCCCACTGATCAGTTACTAGCCATCCCCTTTAAGATGAAAAGAATGATTATAAGTAAATCAAGTCTAGATTCTTTAAATTGTGTTCTTGATTTATGACAACATGGCAGTTTTCCAAGTTCGTAATTTTTGCTGGAAAACAAAGATATTTTCACCCGTGCGCTGAATTCATTCCGAAACTCAATCTGTCATTCATGTCACTATGTGGATGTATATGGGCGACAAATCTGTAGAATTTGATTTTCTGATAGATAAACGAAAACAAAGATAAACAAAACACCCCCCCCCCCCCAAAAAAAAAAGGCTTTAATTTTTCATGACAAAAGTAACTAATCGGATATGTTCCCCCTATTTTTCAAAGATCTGTTTTTCTGCAATGTAACAATTAAAGGAAAACCTATAAGATATGGTCATCCAGAATGTTAAATGACATGTAAAACGCTTGGCCTTAGTTCCATGGCTTGTCAGATATAAAGCTGTATTTCAACTTGCGCATAGAAATTATAATGACCATAGAGTTCCGAGGTGAAAATCGGACATTTGAAATGTCTTCAAGTCAGACCAGTGCTCAGCTTTGAAATATGTGTGGTGGTCATCAATGATAACACTTTATTCAGGGCAAAATCTCAGTGGAAGCGTCTGATTTGCTTCAGAAAACGTGTTCATCACCAAAGTCAAAACTCGAAGTTTCACCAATAATACTTACATGCCGTTATATCGAGAGTTATCGACAATGATGCATGCCATCATCTCATCCAAAAGTATAAGCCAGAGGAAAGGGGTTGGGAGGTGGATGGGGATGGAGAGAGGAAAGACACAAAGGGATTTAAGTTAAAGGGGGAGATGAAAATGTCCAGAATGGTCAGGCCCTAAATATAATATATTCTCAGAGCTGCAGGGTTTACAGGAAAAAAAAAAGAAGAAAAAGATTTCAGTCTTTCATTCCTCAGAGTTTTTTTTTTCTGTTTTTTTTTTCTTCTTTCTGGATTCACTTCACTATGTATATACAATGGCAGTAAAGGGGTAGATTTAAACTTAATTAACTCTACTACCAGGTCAAGGCAGCACATGGTAGACTTGAAAAGGTGAAGGAATCTTGTTACAACCATTTGCTTGTTTTTGCTTGATTGTTGTTGTTGTTGTTAAGGATATTTGCTCTATATAAGATGCTTTGATTTCGATGATACCAGATGAACAAGTTTATCGCAAAACTGTTTCATTCGACCCCAGCCCAAAAGAATTAGGACATTTTTTTTTTTATGTATCTCTCGTTAGCATCAACGTACCCTCTCTCCCACTGCAATGAAATCATCAAACATTTATTGTAGGAAATCGTATGCACCTGTCCCCTCGGAATAAGTCTGCGATGTCAAATGGTGGAGTAAAACGGCGGATCGCCAAGAAATAACAAGCGTAGTTGCACGCACAAACACACACATACACATCGCGAGATGCATCATCTAGTCGTTTGAATTGGTATGGAATAGTTGGAATTTTCAAATGACAGTTCTAACATGTGAGATCAGTCAGAAAATTATACTTCCTTTCAAATGAGGAATGAAATGATGCAGAGTGACACAAAAAACGCATCATCCTAAACAAATTCGCTTCTGAAATGTCCTGCCCACTGTGTGTATAGCAAACAAGGAAAACGAGCAAATCAAGAGATCATTGCCCACTGGCCTGTCGCTGCCTGTTGCTGGTTGGCTGACTTCAATGTGTGTCACAGAGCGTAAGAAAGGTGAATACCTTTGTCACCGAAATGAATACATGAAATGCATTCATAACGCGCGCACGCTTCCACCTGCTATTAAAATAATTGCAGTTACGAAGCGAAGTCCATCAAAGGTCGTTTGAATAGCATACCTATATGGGTTGCAGCTAAAGTTTACGTTTGAAGCAGAGGTTTAGAAAATTAGGTTTTGTTCGAACGACTGTCATAGTTTGACTTAATCTAATAGCTGGAGGCAACTGGACATTGTGTCAATTCCTTTTTTGTATATGCACTCCTCGACAATTTTCGACTGCAAGAAAAAGAGAGAAAAAATAATCGACAAACACCATCAAACAGATAACGCTGACAAAACCTCATCACAATTGCCCGTTATCTGTTGCATCTTTGTTTATCTTTCTCTCACTGTTCAGGCAAAATGGTGTACAATGCCAGCAGAGCTGCCGTTGGTCTGTGGAGATCGCAGAAATAGCAGCCATTGACGGAGGGGTCAAGGGCTGAAGGAGGGACGTATTGTCAGAATGGACGATTACAGCGACGTTTGGTTTGACGGACGCAGGGTGTAATTATCGAAGCCATGCACGTTTAGCCATTCTCGAAATGGCGGAACAGTCTAGAAAAGAAAGCAAGTTAAATAAAGAAAGGAGGGGAGAAAAAAACGTTCCATTTTAGTCATTCGTTGTGGGGTTTTCTGTGCTGGTCGTAGTGTGTGAGACAGCTGTGTGAGCGACATATTAATATCACTTGCCTCCGAACTATGTTGGCGTGTTTTTATCTGTGTACTGGAGATTTGGAGATTCTTGTATGTCCGTTCGTTCATTTGTTCGTTTGTTCATGCTCTCGTTGTATAGTTGCAAATACATGGACCAAAATCACTATATTGATGCAATTATGTGTAATGTAAGCACACACATTAAACAGGGTTTGAAGAATTTGATTTTATGAAAATATGTACACACATGCCTTTATTTTGTATATGCATATAGTTATAATGTATGCGCACAAATCTTGCATATGTGACCGTGCACCTAAAAACAAACATAAAGTCGCACACACTGATTTTGCGTGAGGACTGAAAATAAGTGAAATGGGTCAACCTAGCCGAACTTGACTTTTTCATATGTTCTGAAAGAGCGGGTCTTCTGTTACATTATGCTAAAATTTGGTATCATAAAACGGGCAGGAAAGTGTGTTTTTTTAGCAGTTTATCTCGAACATGTTTGGTAGAATAGTGTGATTAGGTGTGTCTTTAGAATCCCTTTTTCATTTCTGAAAAACCTTGTCCACACTCTTCACTTTCAACTCTAATAACTTTTGAAAGGACAGTGCTACTGCTTTGAAAGTTGGCATTAGTTATGGACAGAATGTGTTAATGAGACATACTTAATTTCAGTTTAATCTGGTAATCCCTTCATTGTTGTTACTCTGGTGGTCTACTTCCTGTTTTTTGTCACATTCATCGCACAGCCAGCACGGTTTTGGTAAAGATCAAGCGCTTGAGTAGACACTGTACTTCAGAGCCTCTTTTCTCAGTTCACACTTTTCCTGAGTTTGTGCTTTCTTTCCAATATTTAGATAGGTTAGGAGAGTCTATTTGATTTGAGTTATACATCATTTTAAAGCTTAAAGTCTGCTCTTTCAGAATATGGTCTTAACTAAAGTCATGTCTGGCGACTTTTTGTTTGTTTTGAGGTGCAGGGTCACATATGCATAATAGATCTGTGCATATGTATGCAAATGAAACAAACAAATTCAAATTCATGGTCATACGTGTCCAATGTCCCTCTACTTACATGTTCATGTAGATGCAGTTATTGTCATTCACTATACATTAATCACATATAGAGGCCTACTTGAGTTCATGAAGGTGCTCATCTACAAGCAACGAATAGGTAAGAACTTTCAGTCCAACAACATTGGATACAAAATCCTATCCCTCCGAAACCATTCTTCTTCTAACCTGATGATTCACAGGATCACGACTCCAGAAGCTAAAGTAACGCTCAGCCTGCTCTGGCATAACATTGATATCATGATCTAATGAAATGATGTGATTATATTTATAGGATTCGTTGAGTTATGATTCGCTCTTTTAATTCCGAGGCAGATGTCATGGCAGATATCCAGATAGATATGGCGTGAGTGATAGAATAATGATACATTATCATCGTAGAAACAAAACAACGAAGAAATGGGACTCGCATGTTGATGGAGAAATGATTTAAAAAAAAACAACAACAACAACATACGAATGTGAATAGTACGATGATGATATGAGTGTATCACAAATAGTACATGTGCGTAACCAAAAAAAAAAAAAACAAAAAAACAAAAAAACTTCCAAACGGCATGATTTTAGGTACCTGAAAAAAAAAACTTAATCTTTTGAAGAAAATAAATACCAAAAGCAATGGAAAAGAAAGTGGTGATCTTAAAGAAACACAGCGTTAGCGTTATGAAATGGCATTGCTTTCAGATGTAAATGAATGTACTTAGAAGAATACTCGCACAGACACTATGTCATATCGTCGCCCTTCAACATTTCTTTTTTTTTCAGTGGCAATAATCCCAAGCTGCTGCTTTATTTGCTTGCCTTTTTTGTTTGTTTGTTTACTCAACTATTGATACGCCGAAGGGAATCGTCGCTTTTTAATACTTGCACTTTGTCTAGTCATGTGGCTGTACCACCTCCCATTTCTTTTTCCTTGTCCACAACTTCCTTTTGTTTAATAGGTAAGTGTATTTGGTTTACTTTTCTTCCTGGTCTTGTATTGTTTTGTTTTGTTTTGTTTTGTTTTGTTTTATTTGTTTTGATTTGCTTTGTTTTATTTTGTTTTGTTTTGCTTTATTGTGTTTTGTTTTGTTAGAGAGGACAAGAAAGAATTTTACACGGTGTTCCCTTAGTGACACCGAGCATTCCCCCCTTTTTGAGCAGGTGTGAGCATACCGATCTTAAATGCTACCCTTCAGTTATCATGCGCTTTGTTGTATTCCGTTTGCACTCTCCCTCTCTCCCCTTCTCTATCTACCCCCTTCTTCTCTTTCTCCCTAAACAAAAACAACGACAACAACAACAACAGAAAGACCAACAAACTGCCTAGTCCTCTCCTCGAGTTCCGACTCGGCGAACCGGCAGCCAGGCGTATCGTCCGATATTGTTCCCCGGAGATCGGCCGGAGAGAGTCTCGATAGTTCGAGCCTGTCTGCAGTCCGTTCTGGCGTTAGAAATCATAATTCATGATAATTCCTGTCGGACAAAAAAATAATAATGATAATAAAACACAGAAAAAAAAAACCCTCAAAGTCCTGATGTAAGTTGTGTCTGCAACAGGCTGCTGTCATTAAGGTTGATAGCAGGTTACGCCGTAAACGCACCTCGTCAGCGCTGGAGAACAATTGTGACGTTCCCAGGATGGAATGTAGCCATGTAGTAATGTGTGATTGTGACGAGTGCATGCAGTTTTGAATGGGATCCTCCTCACTTCCCGCTTCGTGATAGCATTGTGTGTATCTCTAACTGCATCGATTTATAAAGACACCTGTTTAAGTGACTTGTTTTACGATTGCAGACGCTAAACCACAAAATATGTTTGTATTATACGGCTAATTAACAGAACTATCGATTAAATTAGATGATAATAATGAGATAAGATGAGATTAGATTGGACGAGTGGGGAAGAGATGGGGTGAGATGAGATGAGATAAGATTTGATTAGATTGGACTAGATTAGATTAAATTAACTTAGATTAGACGAGTTGAGATGAGAAAAGAAGAGATTAGATTAGAAATAAATTATACTGATGAAACAAAGCCTTCTTAAAATTCTATGATGTAAAACAGAAGAATGCGTCATGCAGCATATCACTCTAATCCATAAACCTGCGTGTTCAAGAAATAGTGAAACATTCCGTGGGAGCTTCTTTGAAGCTTTCAACATTAACATCTTAGTGAAAATAACTTGATCAAATCGAGGATTTGCAAGGTCCTTTAACAAAATTATAGGAGAAGACAATAACCGTCACATAAACACGGCAGTGTTTGCTTTTAAAGTAATCAATTCAATCACAATTACTTTCGTTTTCCTGTACGTCATGATGAACTACAACAATAAACCGTTTCCTAATTAGCTTATTTATGTGCACATTTCGGCAAATGACTTTTCTTTTCCTTTTTTTTTTCAGTTGGTTAGGTACTTCACTCGTTCCAAGGAGACATATAGTGCATAAGGTTACCCGATGTAACAAGAGACTATACTTTGACTGGTGTTCAAACAAAGAATAAATTTGCATAGATCAGGTGACCAGAGAAGCTTCTCAATCAACAATCGGGGAAGCATCCATTTCATATACATTGTATCCAGTTTCCAATAATATATATATATATATATATATATATATATATATATATTCTGTTATTATTGCCAACTATTAGCATTTGATGAACACTTTGTTGTTATCAGGTTGATGTGGTGGAAAGTAATATTAAGGATTACATGAATAATCTTGATGTTATAGATTCTTATCTCAATGAATTTAAACCAACATACCTGCTATATGGCAAATGATTTTTTTTTCTGCTCATGGATTGCTAACTCTACCTACGAAAGGGTTTATAATAGCAAAGTTATATATGTGTAAGAGATCTCACATTCATAGCAGTAGCAGTAATTAGTTACAACATAAGAAAAATAATTTTGAGAAATAAATCTGCTATAGCGTTAGTATTAGTAGAACCTGTATGTATGGTAAAAGTACGTATGATTAAAAATTATCAAAGTAAATCGGATTCCATAGAGATTCGAACCCATGACTTCCATATATGCATTTGTCCTAAGCTATTATGGCCAGCCCTTTCACAGTGTTCGTCAATGAAGCCCCTTAATTTTCAATGCTTGTCTGGCGAGAATATTATTTCTGGTCAGTTTCCTTATTTGATTAAATTCGAAACAAGGGGTATACATGAGGTATGCAGTAGACATCATCATTTTCAAATAGCAAATTCGACATCATTGACGACTTAAATGAGTGTATATCCCTAGCATTTCATAGTCAACATTACATGAGAAATAACTGATCACTTTAGGAGACGGGACAAAGATAATAATAAAGGTACATGATTACAGCATGCTGGATATTTTCTAAATGCTCTCCTTTCCTGCTGGTTGTTAGTGTTTGTTTGTTTGTTTAACATTAACCATGAAGGATGTTGATGAAAAGATGATGATTGAAAAAGTTGAAACTTTACATCCAATGCATATGAGAAGTTGGTAACTATATATGGCATGGCCAGTAATAGACGCATGTAACTTTTGCTTTTCTGTTCTTTTCTGCTTATCTACCCTAACGAGCCTTCCAAATTATTTACACTCGAGTTTAATAATCTACTAAGGGAACTCTCTCCTTCAAAATGCTATCTTTTTCGTACATACGCAGTACCCCATCTCGTTATTTGACATTCGGGTATGATTTCTACGCTTGTTTTTGCTGAGTATGAGTCATGTCAGTATTGTCAAAATGAGAAAATAAATGCAGACTGTGAAAATGATGTATGTGTCTTTGTACGAATATACACATTCAAAATTTTAGGTAAATAATATTATGATAGATAGTTCATTCACAATTATCATTTATGTATGTGTATATATTGTAACCTTTGGACAGACTTTTACTTGAGTACACCTGGTATTTCTATCATTTCATTTCACCACTGAACGCCATCCCAGTCCTGTCGAAAATCACATCCCAAGCCCCCGAACACTGACAAGAGCAATATCTTCTGGCGCAG
This sequence comes from Diadema setosum, assembly GCF_964275005.1. Lineage (NCBI taxonomy): Eukaryota > Metazoa > Echinodermata > Echinoidea > Diadematoida > Diadematidae > Diadema > Diadema setosum. The sequence continues at coordinate 4,380,315 of NC_092698.1, forward strand.
CGCAGCCGGTGCTGTGCCGATTTACCAGTCACCGACCCCGAAGAGCAAGGCGCCACTTCACACGGGGGACCGCCAGCGCGGGTGCTTGCCTAGCAGGGGTGTGTGTATGGTGCGCCATTGTCGTCTTCATTTCCGCTCGGGGAGTTCGACGGCAGGGGAGGGCCAATGGGTCGGACATAGGGCAACCCTCTGCTACATAATATTTCACCCATGTCATTACAACCACTACGGCCGTCTAACATTGTTTATTTCGTCTCGTATCACCATCATGTACGCATGTATACTTTGACGATCTCAAACGGTAAAGCTCATTCCGAAAAAAAAAAACAAAAAAAAAACACCTATCATTGGGACTTCGTATCAGCACGTTATCGAATGCAGAACCGTTACACCTTAAAAGTTTGTCCTGCTTATCTAAGGCCATAAACAATCCATGCATCTGCAAAATTCAACTCCGAGATAATGTTATTATAATGTATTTTCTACGGTATCTCAAATGATTGTGGGCAAACGATACATTGCCATAATATAACAAAAATAATGCCGAGGAAGTTTTATTGCAGACCAAATACACTTGGCTCTGCCGAAATTACAAGGATAACTTCAACTCACCGTGTACGCCATTTTGACCTAGAACACACCCCTATAATGTGTCGTAAATGGATGGCATTCGGTTTACTTTTGCCGTTTGCCCACGGCAGTTTTTGTGTGAACAATTTATGACACTCCTCTTACAACGCAGCCATATACACTGATAAGGGCTTACCGTCACATTGCAGTACGAATTGTTTCCCTAGCTCCATGCACTAGTAGGTCAATTTCCTTGGCTTTGCATTCATTAAGGCAACACAGACCAATGCAGTTCCCAATGTAGCGTTGAAAGATACATTATAATGACTTATAGTATTCCCGCCATGTGCTCTGTGACGCAGGTACGCTCATATCTGGCGCTACGCAAACATCATGAGCATAATTGAATGAGACACTATTTTTCTTTGTTTTGTCTGTACATTGTCTGTGTGCTTGTATGAAATGACTCTTACCTTCGATATGCATTGGAGAGATCCATGTGCAAAGGTGCTCGAAGGCGCTTATAATGAATGGTCTTGGGAGGAAATGCAGAAGAACGCATGACAATGTATAACCGAAACGGAGAGATTATTTTTAGTGAACCGTCATGTTCGGTGAAAAAAAAATCACAACCAGAGAAACACATTGATGAATGCTCTATTAACTTTATAGCAGTGCTGTTGGTTTTCTTGTCTATTGGGCACATTAATTTTTGGAAATTGTTGACTTACTTTGGTTGTTTCTGTTTCCATGGGTGAGATAGAGGAATGGGGATTTTACTGGATGACGTCAAACTGAACTGCTAGTATGCTAGGAGTGCATCTTCGTCAATGTATCATACAAATCACTTGTTAATCTAATCTACTAATGGAAAGTTGACATCGACACATCATTTTGTACCTACGGGTTATGGAATGTCTAAAAATACAGTGTCAAGGTAAATAAAAATAACAATAGTTCGTTTAATCATAATCTATTATAGACATTTTGCTTTGCTTACGTTTGCCTTAGGTTGTCCTGGTTTTCTTCGCTCTAAGAGCAATATGTTACAAGTGTACAGATCTATAGAAAATGAAGTATTATTTTGTAGATGAAAAAAAAAAACACCTTTCGTTCTCTTGCAATTCTCTGTTTCTTTTTCGCTCCTCCCTATTGTTTAATCTCCTTCCAATGTTTTTGTTTTTATTCATCTATCAATTGATCTATCAATTTGTCTATTTGTCTGTCTATCTATCAATTTATATATGTTTCTATCTACTTATATATCTATCTACCTATTTATCTATCAATCAATCTGTTAATCTATCCATCTATCTACCAAACTGTATCTGTTTATTTGTCTATCTATCTATCTATTTACCTCTGTCTGCCTACAAAATGAAGTGTGTACGTTGTTTTGGGCGTGTGTGAGAGGATTTAATATTATATCAGGCAAAGACAAAAGTAATGTATAGTTTGAAAAAGGGTTTTCAGTTGCCAGAGCCAAATATCATTCATTTCATTTTCCAGATGTTATCTATTTCACAATCCCAAACTATCTAAATAAGCACAGACAGCAAGAAGTTAATTGAGAGAGAAAAGTAATGGTATTAACGGTCCCACACACTTGGACCATTTTCCTCTCCCATCACTACATGAGAAAAACATACACTGTGCTCGTCTTTCCGTCAACATGCAGTACACGGTCATTGCATAAAGTTAAAACACTATATGCATCACATCATGTCTCTCTCTTTACTGCTTTTGGTATAGACGGTATTGACACAGATCAACGAACCTCTTTACATCATTATTTCTGACTTTTTTCACGGTTTCGTTTGACTTTAATGAATTCCAAGTATCATAATGACTGGATGATAAGTGTGCTTGAAAGAATTTGCAAAACCACTACGTCAAAACTGGAGCGACAAACATAATGCTGTTTGGAAAGGATGAGGAATTTACCGAGAGCAGCTCCTCAGAGAGGCAGAATTACCAAGCATAATTGGCGGATACGCAAGTGACGTTAATAGTGGATTTTACACCACAAACTAACAATTCGTCTGCAGTCAAGCACTCAAACAACTCTTGTATCATTGCATGCTCTATTGCAATTTGTGTGTGTGTGTGGGGGGGGGGGGGGGGTGGTGGAAGAGATCTTAGGACGGTCTGGGCCGTAAATGGGAAGGGGTGGTTGAAACTTTACAAGTGTAGGTGTATGTACACAATGACGGCTAACGCAAATGGCAGACTATTATTCTAATACAGTTGTCGACTGCAGGGTGTGAATAAACTTCACCGTTGCGGCGCTGCAGTCTAGCTGCAATAAATCCACGAGTCGCATCTGCTGGCTCATATCAGATTAGAAACGGACTTCTCACGCAACATGTACATAAATTATCGCATCCGACCGCAAATTCCACCACAACGTTGAAATTGTGCCAAGAGTTAGGTGTCGGGTATATAATTTTCGTGGTCCCCTAGCGACAGAACAGGTCACGTGAAGCCAAAGTCAAAGCAATCAAAATAAGTCGAGGGGAAAAAAAAATCAGAACTTTCAAAGAAAAGAAAAAGGCTTTTTGTGGTACTGTAATGCTTTAGACAAGCTTGAGCTATAATAAATAGAGGATAATAATGGATAAGGATCAGTGTTCAGTACATGTTAGAACGCTTAGATTCAACAACAATGTTGAAGAGTGTAGATAAAGTTGTTGGGATTCAGTGGTAAAAATGAATGACGAGATAAGATCTTGTTATAAGACTTTCTTGATACGATTCACTGTCGGCAATAGGCTTCGAGATTTATTGGAAACTATATATATATATATATAATATATATATATATATATATATATATATATATATATATATATATATATATACTAACTTCACATATCTCACATATCACTCTTTACATAATTATCATTCGGGCTTCAAAGGCCAGGAATGCATGATCACTTTTTGACACGACTGTACAACTGACAGCTGATCTTTCCGTTCAGGATTATTACCACAACACACTTCAGTTTAGTCCTTTTTTGATGCTTTATGAGAGGATCCTCATAAACCCGATAGAGCATAATGATTTAAGATGTTTGATCCTGCATCAAATTTCGATTTTCACACAACAAATAACTTTAAATGAATAGTCTATGACTTGTAATAAGTAATAGTAGGCCTATTCATCTTTGTAGTGGATGCATGCAGTGGCCATAGAGACTGACAACATTTCCCTTCATTAGGCTAGAAACGGGTTTCGCAAACCAGATTTGATTCGTCAACATGTCAGGGTTTGTGTCAGTTGAATGCCTGGAGATTTTTTTTTTTTTTATTTTGTTCATTTTGCTTAATCATTTGTCATGAACCTAGGCTTCGACTTTATCAAGCAAGAACAAAATGATTTCCAACAGGACAGTTAATTACCTAGTAACTTCATGAAAGTTGGCTTTAACACAGGCTACTTGAAACCAACAGATTGTGACAATGCGTACTTAACAATACTAATCACAACTCTTGTCAGTCTGGAGAGAAACTGAAAGAAAATGTCTCTCTCCTTAACAAAATTACTGAGTATACTGCCAATTAAAATGGAGTTGAGCTCCCCCTACTTTATCTAACGTTTCGCTGATGTTTAATGACTCTGCGGAGATTGATTTCAAAAAAATAAAGCACACCAACAGCAACGAAAACGACACTCCATAGACTTCTCGTCGGGTTTTGAGACATCCAATCTCGACTGTTATACCGCCCTCACCGAGAGATCCGACCAAGGTTGAACCGACGCATTTCGGCACTTTTATGTGTTTACCTTTCGGAACCAGGTGAGCCCAACGGGCAACTCCGGCGAGTGACTTCGACCCCCGTGACTGACAATGGACATTCTTCTTCTCTTTATCCGCAGACGTTGGTAACAGCAGATTCCTGTCACTAGCTGCCCAGGAAGTCCGTGGTGACACCGAGGTCAATTCTGAGATCGTGCGGTGACACGGCGTTGATGGGTCGTTGATCCGAAATCGTTGATGCCATGGATGGCAACAAGGTTTCGTTGTCTCCTCGATGATTCCTAGGAAGTTGGCGGATTCCAGATCATAGCGGTCGGTACCTACGCTGCCGTTGTTTGGCATTACGTAAAAGCCAACCCCTTCTTTTACGATGGGATGTCAAGCAGGACAACAAAGTAAAAGAAATGAAAAAGAAAGAACTTACCCACTTCTGCTTTACGCGTAAAGATCCAGCCCTTGTCATAACAGGTCTTGATAGTCTGTCTGTCATCTTGACGAATCAACCAAGGAAAAGTTGTGTTTTCAGTAACAATTTCTTTCTAAATCAGCTCAGAAAACTTTTCACTTGAAAATCCACAATTTTGCTTTCTGTATCCCGCGCATCGCATGAAGGGTGTTGGAGGGGGAGCGGGATAGTAGAGGGGGGAAAAAAACAAGGGAGAAAAAGAAAGTATAAATATACGCGTTTATGTCCACTGTGTCAATACCATGGCGTCATATGAAACATCACACATAATGTCCATATTCCATAAATATGTTCAAATAAAGATAAAGTAAAGGATGAAGTCACGCTGAAATGCCTCTATCTCCCCGATGTGTCTACTACCCGCCCAAAGTTCAGACTCCCTCTGCCAAAAACAGAAACAAAACAGTGACAATCGATGCAGCGCTCAGCTCATATATACATGTATAACTTTGTAGGATTTATAATGTTATTTCGGAGGATTTTTTCCCCCGTCTACCATAGTAATATTGGCTGGGCAAGAGGTAGTTCAGAATCATGGTACGAGCGAAGTGGCGGAAAGAGAGAAAGAAACTGCTGATCATAAATGTTTTATTGCGTTCCGTAATTGCCCCAATTAAATTTTTTCTCACATAGACCATCTTTAGTGGTGTCCCCCATTGATGATGGCCGATCCATTCCGTTCACACTCCACGAGGCAGTAGCGAAAACAGTGATTCCTTGATTTGAATCACTGTCTAAAGGAATGAAATGATTGTTATCGAAGCACACCTAACGAGAATTCTCCAGTCAGCCTTTTGTTGGTGTCTGTACTGAGTTTCGGTTTGTTTTCCTCGCCAGAGAATACCGGGGCGTGTAAAATTACAGTGAACGGTGAAGCACAACTTCGAAGATATGTGGGTGTACAGACGACACTGACAATTCAGAAGATACAATGTTGTAGTAACATTATTATGAAAATGACTATTAAAAAAGAAACCGCCCCAATCATACAAATATTATACCGCGTTAATCGGCTACCGCTATTCACTGCAACGAACAAAGCTATATACTACTACTTACTAATATTACTACTACTGCTGTATAATATGGATTCTAGGTGGACTTCTATTGGTAGCATTTTTCTTTCTTTTTTATGTTTTTGTTTCTTTCTTCTTCTTCTTTTTTTTTTTTTTTTGGGGGGGGGGAGGTTGGGGCTTTAGATATCCATCTCCGAAACCATCAGCGATCTCAGACGTGTAAAATTTTGTTTAAAAAAAAATTCGAAATAATTACAGATGAGAATAAGATTACAACATAATGAGCGGTAGGTTTGATGTAGCAGAGGTGATGATAGTTGTGGAACTAGTGGTGGTTTTATATTTATATTTATATCAGTATGGAATTCAAATCATGATGATGTTGTTGTTGTTGTTGTTGTTGTTGATGTTCTTGTTTAATGTCTCTGCTTCCATTCTTCCTTGTGTGTAGTTGCAATCATAGGCTTCATCTTCGCGCGAGTCACCATCTCCGTGTTTACCTTTCATTATTATAGTGATGATCAGTTTAATTTCTGTAAAAATTTGTGGACCTTGACAGAAGTAACACCTGTAGAACTGACCTTGCCTTTTGAAGAGATAATTAAATGAAGATAAGAAACAATAGATGAAAAATTAAATAAATTAACAAATATAATTATATTATATAATACATAATTAATAGGGAGAGAGATACAACAAAAGAAGAAGACGATCAATTTTTTCATGTTTATACAAATAACACATCTTAATTTCTGAAAGTCGTCTTAAGTTACGTAGTGATGTCCTAAGTCGCGAGCACGCGTTATCACGCTAAGCCGGAGTGCGGAAAAATCCCCGATGTATGAACGCGGGCTCTCGGATGGTTGCGGTGCGTTTTAATTCTCGATTGTAACTGTATTTCATAACGGAGTGAAACGATGCTGTAACCTTCTTTAACGACTTTTCCTTCGTTTTTTATTCTGCTCGCGCCGCGTTTGTTATCTCAGTGGTGGCTATTTACTATAAATTTCCATTGTGATTAACATTAGCATACTCTCCTTTTTTTGCCCCTAAGGTGTTGATTTACGACGGGATTCGAAAAATGTGTGAAAACGAAGACAGACTTGGCGAAATGTGCTCGAATTTTTCTCCTTTTTTTTTGTTTTGTTTTGTTTTGTTGTGTAGGCCTACTCATCACCACTATGTCGACAGTGTTAGAACTTTTCTTAATCAGTATTTTGTTGACAAAGACTACAAATATAGACATAAACAAAATTGTACACCCCCCTAAATTTGGCAAAGATTACTGCAAATGGCGTTTGTGTGCGTGTGTGTGTGTGTGAGTGTGATGGAATTGAAAAAAATTATACATTATTGCTCTTTCGAGCACATATTTAAAGAAATGTATTGTCTACTAAGTCAATAACTTTGATAGAACCCGCTGCCCTATTTTTTTACAGTATGTATGTCCTAAATTATCCCTTTCGATACATCTAGATTACGGAAATTATTCATAGATGTAGAGGAATGTAGTCAAGCTTTAAAACAGCAACAACAACAAAATAAATTGGCTGACTGTGATAACAATCATATAAAACAAGGTTCATTGCTTTCTGTTCCACACTTAAATTTAATTTTCCACCTTTAGATTACAAGGTTAAGGGTTTCTCATTTGTTTCCATTGTAGTGTACTTTTATGATATCTTGAGTGTAACCCTCCTGGAAAGAACAGAGTGTGAAACACAATGTGAACAGTGATAAATCTCTTCACACTGCTAAATTCACTTTGAGCGTTTTAACATTGTGAACACATTGTGAATCACCAATTCACAATGCGAAACAGAACATTGATATGTATAAACTCTCTGTGAAAAGCTACACCTCAGATTGAAATCATCTTCACACTGTTAAATTCAAGCGTTTTTACATAGCCGGCTATTCTGTAGCCAATAGTCACTCCATACTAAAATCTGTTAAGCATACCGGTCCCCGTATCTGGAACAACTTTTCAAATGACATCGCTTCTTGTTCAATCATAACTTTTTTAAGCTTAAATTGAAGATTTTTTTTTTATTAATATTTATAAAGAAAATAACCAAGTTCAATAATTTATTTGATTTGAACTCCAAATGTATTTACAATAGTTAATTAGTCATGAATTTCATTACCAAGAGGTTAATATAGGCAGTCTGCATGTGTCTGTATGCATGGGGGGGGGGGGGGAGGGGGAGGGAAGGAGGCGTCGTACTTCATTGGGCTTAGACCTCCTTATTTATTTTCTCCTTTTCAATGTATAGTATTTTTCCTATGTTTATATATGTACAATTTCAAGCAGTTCATTATTCTACTTCAGTTAAAAATTTTGTTCACTTCGTCATGTACATGCATTCTATTTACCATTGTAATCTGGGGGCTTCACGCCTTTTCAAGCTATCGCTTTCTGTAGTCCCCGTTCTCCTCATCAATATTTCCTTTTGCTATGTTGATCTCACAATGTATTGTTTTTATGATGATTGAGATGAATAAACGAATTGAATTGAATTGAATTGAATGTGAGCACATTGTGAACACATAATTGTGAACAAGTTGTGAACAAGATATTATCTACCTGATACCGGTAGATGAAACCTTATGTGTGTGTGTGTGTGTGTGTCTGTGTCTGTGTCTGTGTGTGCGTCTCGTAATGTCACATGAAGGTGTCACTCGGAAAACTGAATTTACCGAAAACGGGAGCTTTTTCTAAGACTATACGACATATGTTGAAAAAAAGAAAACCCACCCAAAACAAGAAGCGACAGGAGGGTTGGGAAACGCGAAAAACGTTCATTCAGAGCAGAAGTGTATAGCTTCTATTGGTTTGTTTGTAGAGTCTAGTTCTTCTTGTTGTTGTTAGACCATGACGTAAAAGAGTTGATTTCATGATTATGTAATCTCGGTCGTGTTGCATAAAAATTAAAATCAAACATAAGTTAAAAAACAAACAATTCTGATTGGCTAATACCTAACTTATGTTTGATTTTTCCGACTTATGTTTGATTGCGTCTTGTTTATGCAACAGTGCCCTAGTATCATTAGTACCAGTAACCCACTTCAAACACGACCTCAAGTCAATGAGAACAGAAATGGACCAGTCGTAAAGACGGACGGACATGGAAAATACGAGAAAGAAGCTTGAATTTCGTTCAAGAAGAGGGTATGTGAAAATGATATGTCTCGAATAGAACTCTTCTTCTCAGAACTGACGATAACCTTTCCCTGTATGTAAGCAAAATAAAGGTATATTGAGTCATGAAATTGAAAAATAGTTAGAAATCGTAAGTTGATCCCTGTCTAGACGAACACACACAACTAGACCTACATTATTGCATTTTGTACACTGTAGATTAAAACTAAAAAATAGTATAGGCACACTTAACATGATTTTGCATCCGTGCAAATTATCTTGCTATAGTTCCAATAAACCTATCGAAGGGTGTGTTTCTAGATAGTAGATAGTGCTTTGCATAAAGCATGCCATAGTAGAGAGAACTGATGCTTTGACGATGTGAATGGAAAAATTTGATAATTCAACATGCGAGCGAGAGGTGTTTCGTTATGATCATGTAGTGGAATATATAGGACCACACAAAATACACATTGTACTAATTAATGTGGTTGTCGAGGCTTGCCAAATGTATCTTTCTCAAAGAGATTTTTGTATCCCAAACCACAGTTAGCGGTGGAAGTATACGCGGGCTATTTCATGTTAATCGCATGTGTTAGTGAATCCCCATTTTTGTTCCTTTATTTGCAAGGGCTCGCGAGGGGGGGGGGGGTGGGGAGGGACGGCACATTATCATTATTATGACCCCATACCGGACTTTTGAATGAATGAACTCATTCCGGCATTCATGGACTATATCTGATTTCAGCTTCTTTTTTTTTCGTTTAGTTTGATCGAGATGTTATACTTCCAATTATGCTCATTATTAGCGATCGGCAGCTGGCACTGAATAGCAAATGCCGATTGCCGCCGAAATTGCAGTGTTGTCCTATCATACTACCGTATTTGTCTCATGGCGGACAAAGAGGGGGAAAACAACAAGGGATTTCATCGGCTAAATTGCGTTGCTTCTGGCGCTAAATACCCCCTCCACTGTTGGCCGGTGGGACAGGATATAATAAATGTCAAACGGAGCCTTCGCTGAATTCTGCCCACGATTTCTGCCGCGGAGAAGAATTCATCCATTTGTTAGCAGCAGCAGAAAGCCGTTGCGGTGCTCTCTCGGACCTCATCACTTTTGCATCTTGTTGTGGGTTGCCATTCAATTTTTGACTTCCTCGATCCGTAACCGCCGGCGATGTCGATGACTAGTTCCGGCATGAAAATTTGATTAAAATTAATCCATCTCTTCTTTCTCTCTCCCTTTCTCCTTCATTTCAGCTTCGAGAGAAAAAAAAAAAGAAACGAAGTTATCTGCTCCTAATAGGGGGCAATTAAAACGTATCTCATTCATTCGTATCTATAATTTTTATCATCATAAAATGAGCTCAAAAAGTGTTGAAATAGTAAATAATCACCTGGTGCATCGGGGAGCTCAAAGGAAGACAGAGAACTCAGACAATTTGTCCCGAATTTTAATGGTCAAGGTCATAATAGCGGGAGATTAATCATTGTTCCTACGCCGACCTCCTGCCTTCCTTCAACCTCAGCGGCGCCTGGGGACTTTCTAGGCCCGCAGGGCCCCGTCGCCTGTTCGCCAGCAACTCGGTCATGGTGAGCAAGAAAGCGCAGGATCATGATGCCCGCCAAAGTCATCTCAAAAGGTGCTCTCTTTCGATGGCAACAGACAAAAGAGAAACTAAAAAAAGCGACAACAGAAAGAAGAAAACTCCGTGCATTGCTCAGATTAAAATGCATTTGATTGAGACGCTTATATTCAGTTCCACTAACACAACATTAACCCCACAAGGAAGGTTTCTTTCATTCTCGAAGAACGGTCTTACTTTGAATCCCTGAATCGAAGAAGATACAGACTTAGTCAATACTTTATGCTTTCATATTTCTATAGTCGTTCTAGTTGGAAATCGATGATTCAGGCACTCGTATACTATCGAAGATACGACATTTTTTTTCAGTTATACATGTATATATATATATATATATATATATATATATATATATATATATATAAAGGCCCTATTGATACATGAATACATTGATATAGGCCTTAGATATAGATATCGCGTGAGGTAGTCGAGCAAAACAAAAAACAAAAAACCAAAAAATATATATATACTGTATATATTATCATCACAAATATCACAAATAGGGGTATGAAAAGGTTTTAAGGTCTTTTACGATTTTATAGTAACATGGGGGTTGTATGTCTTTTTTTAAGAGAGCAATGCGAGAGAATTATTATGTTTTCGTTTTGTTTATTTCTTCAAGTTCAAGTTTCTTCTGGGTTATTGTTGTGTGTGTGTGTTTGATCGTAATATTTTATTTACTGCGGATGAGACAATGCATGTCTCGATATTTTCTGCTTCTCTATGGGCATAATGTGGGCTTTATACAATCAACTTTAATAATTCTTGTTTTATTTTGATCTGTATTGAAATATATACCCGCATGGACCATTAAGTAAGCACTAGTTATTGCTATGCGTGTATAAACATAATAGTATAAACATCCCTCTGTAGGAAAAAATGTACAGTCATGTTACGAAGAAACGAATCAATAAAAAAAAAAAAATACACGTATGACATAACAGAATCTTGTTACGAAAGAAAATTCACCTGTTGTTTTGTATATAGGGCACTTATACCCTGCTTAGCTATGATCTACGGAGGATTAAAAATTTGTTGTCATCTAAATCAATGAATAATCTGTACTTTGTTATGATTTTACCTAAAATTGATTATTGTAGTACATCTTGGGGGAGCTGTGCAAAAATCAAAAAGGGTTGAAGTACAAAAACTGATGATTTGTGAATGAAGATTATCATACATCTCAGATTTCTTTGTTACTAACGAAGAAGTGGTAGTCAGTTGAGCAATGTATTAAATATCAATATTATATTCTTGCTTTCAAAATTTAAAAAAAAAAAGATTATTACCGATTCATTCAAAATAACTGATATGTAAGCCCACAGTAAATCAAAGGACACGTTATTCTTTGAATAAACCACCCTAAACTTCTTCGCCGAAGGGCAGAGAAAGATATTATTTTGCATATGTAAGAGTCCGTTTGTTTATATTCACTCCCATCAAAATGTTCAAACATGTACATCCCTTTACGGATTAAAAAATAAAAGATGTAAAGCCATGTAGTGAATCAATTGATTTGTAGCAGTGCTATATACATGTTCGTTTGTTTGATTTGATTTACTTCCGCTTCAATCAAATACAAATCAAATACAAATTTCAAAAGCACAAAACAGAATAGCAAGTGCAGTGATTAAAAATGATAATATAACATATTACACAAATAGATGAACATAAATTAATTGTATTGAGCAGTATACATATAAAGAAGCATGCAATAAGATATATAGAATTTTTCAGGAAATATCATAGATAACTGAATGCAGGAGACCACCATCGTGAGCGATTAAGCTTGAAATGGATGAGGCCTCATAAAAAGACTATGGGGCTACACAACTTTCTTGGAGGAAATTCAGTGATCAGATGGGTGTACTGCAGTTGCACGTTTTGGTGCAGAATGCAGTTGAATGAAGAAAAATAGAGATTGAAAAAATAGCAATCCTTAATCGAAATATATGTTATCGTAACTTAATGAGTGGGGAGCATATGATTAAGTGAGGCTTTTAAAGTATAAATAGTTGAACAAGATTTTATGTTGTCCGGAAGATTATTCCAAATGTTCGGATGTCTGATAGATATGTGTCAGTAATAATTTGGGATTTGAAAGATGGACATTTTTTACATATACGAGTATAAAGGGTACGAATGGACAGAAGTGTTAAACCTAAATGTGTTTTTAAAAGATGATGAAAATTGATCATGAATATACCTTAACATAATGACTGCTACTGTCTTGATTAAAGTTCAAACCAGAAATCGTGAATGTTTTAAGTTCATGAAATAAAGAATCAGTATGAGCTAAAGATGCGATCCGGTACAAACACGTATAACTTTTTTTTGTAATCAATAACATGTACATCCATCTGTATACGTATACTTATTTATCATTAATCTACTCTTAATCAACTTTCTGTAGTTTACAATGTTACATAATAGCCGTGTTGTGTATTTTTCATGTAGAATGATATTTGTTACTACTGCAAGGCGGTATTGGAAAGCAGTTTTACAAAACTGAACAGGCCAACCCTGCAGGATGAAATAACTTAAACAAAATTAATAAAATGATAATGAATAAATCTTTAAGACGGAGGACTCAAAAACTGCATCGAATTATGAAGATATATTCATGGTGTCTATACAACGTGTTTATCTTGATTGTAGCTTAGCACCATTTTCCTTTATTCTGATCTTTCTTACAGAAAAAAAAAATCAGGAAAACTGATTTTGCATTTTGCATGAATTTGTCGCAATATATAAGCCATATTTACTTTGTTGTTATTGTTATTATCATCATTATCATCATTACCATAATCATAATCATTATTATCATTACCATCATCATCATTATTCGCCCACATAGTTCATGTGGATCATAGTTGAGGAATTACAAAAAACAGATCAGTAACTTATCGAGAACACTCATCTTAATTGGGTACATATTTTTGGCGAACACTTTTTTTATTTGCCTCAAATGAGAAAAGCGAGAGAGAAGAGCTCTAGTTCACTCGATAAGTTGTTTCAGTCGTCAGGTTCGTAATGCCTCAGTAACCCTGGGCAACAATATATTTCGAGATCACGATGTGACAGTCTATTTAGATTTGTAAGCTACAGACGTGTGCGTAATACATTTTACGTGAACAAGAAAACGATAATTATAATTATGCTTTGAAATTAGGGAAGTTTCGTTATTGTGTAATTGTACATAGAATTGCTTGCTTGTAAATTATGCATTGCTTGCAGCTTAAAGGTAAAGCTATGAAATAGGTAATTTACGTGGAATTACCATTAATACTGCATATAGCCCTTGAAAGTATGGGACAATGAAGATTCAGTTTTGTAACACTTATGCCCACACATATTTGAATAAACATAAGACAGTATCAAAGAATTGTAAATTGTGAATTGTAAAATGACCAGGGAATGTTTAGCTGAAAAGATCTTTCAACTTTTGTGTGTAGAAACCTTGCGGAAAATATTCTCAAAGGAAAGGAACAACAATTAATGACCAAACAAAGATGGAAAATAACTCCGGTTGGGACTTCTAAACACTTCAAACGATTACTTAGTAGTCATCGGTATAACGGCCATCTTGTTGTTGTGAGCCCTCTACGTTGAGGTGTGACAAAAAGACTGTTTTTTAACTTATCTCCCACAATCTAGCGTATTTATGTTTTGCTTCTGATTTCTTTCGCCATAAACAGAGATAACTCTATCTGCAGCTCTTGTTTCGGACGTGCCATACTGGGTCAGGGGTCGAGATAGTTTTGTCGTAACTCACGCCGTTTTATTTTGGCGGGATTCCGTCGCTTTCGCTGCTCCTGCGGGAACTCCCTATAACACGCCTCCCTCAAGGCACCGTTTTGCGATACCGTGTGTACAACACCTGGCCTTGACATTGTCGATTTACAGCTTTCCGCATCTCATCGCGTTTTGGGGTTTGTCGCTGCGTCGGTATTTGAGCGGAAAGAAGAAGAAAAACGCAGCGAATTATGAGCGCTGTTAATGTCGTTTAGCTCCTGCTAATACCAGTCCGCGAGTTTATGATAAACGTCGGCATATTTCTCTGTAATGTGCTAGTTTTATGAGGTACTAACCGAAGGGTTTCAGATAAGATTTGGTGAACGGGGGAGCAATGAAGTAAATAAGCGGTGAGAGAAGGTATGAGGCGTTTGTTTGCACTTTTTCACTATTGTTTGGTTGTTTATTTATTTGTTTACTCTACTATCATTTTCCCCGGGATCTCCCCACAGCGCACTACAAACACTAAGACTACCATTGACTACGTGGAGCAAAATAAGAATTAGTGATATCTACACCATTCATTGGCCATGTATAGGGAATGTGGAGATGTAAATATAAACCCGGCACACTTATAAACCTTGATTTCCCTGTTGCTACCGGTGGTGGTCGTGTTATTGCAGTGATTATGCTGCCTGTTTGCATGCGATCTGTATCATTCCATTTGTTCTTTATGATTACGTCATGGCGTCACTTTATACTTGCTGTGCGCGTCATTTCTTTCACAAAACAATCACACACACAAAAATGTTAAATGGTTCTAAGATTAGTTCCATATTTCAAACAATATCATACATTTTTTTTTCATGGCATTGATGGCATATGTGCTATTTTTTTCGTCATACAATAATGATTTGTGCATGCTGCTGTTTCGGCTTGGTGCATCCAAGACCATGGACAATCAAACTCTTGTTTGAGTCCCCTGCACGATTGCAGCGGTTGTGGCTCTCCAGCAGACAATATTATTCTCATTGCCTGTAGTATTTCGGATGGGATTTACCAAGAGTCTTTGGTCCAGTCACGTGGTTCTATACCTAACAAATTTCCATTGCTATCTCAGCGTTCCCGTAAAACAAGTAGATCAACATGTGATCATTGACATATATCAAGTAAATAGTGACACTGTTTAAAGTTTAAAGTTCAAATTTATTTTAATTTCCATCAAATAAACAGAGAGATCATATACAATATATAAGCAGAACATATTTGTAATAATTGCAAAAACGTGAATTTACAAAATACATGTTAAAATGAATAACAAAATAGTAAAGAAAACATAAATGTATTTTTGATATATGCACATGCCTATAGTACAAGTTGATCAATTAAGGATGGGAATGGAAACGGAGGGTCCCACTAAAAAGCAAAGCTTGTACGATAATCCTGGCACCCTCTGAAAATACATAAGACAGCGAATGATGAATTAACGAAGCGACAAACCGACATTAAACAAAATCAAACGAACCAATGTCAGCTGACATGAAATCAAATTAGAAAGGAAACAAAAGGAAACAAACAGAAGAAAAAAATGTAAGTACATCTAGGAAACACAGTTTTGACTGGATGGAGAAAATTAATAAAATGTCATCTTGCCTTAGAGATGTTAATTTGAAGCAACCTTCACGAATGATTTTTGGCTAATGCAGATGTCCTATAAAGTGTTTGTCCGTAATCTTTCTTTAAGTGCTTACTTGTAAGATCATTTTCAAAGTGTTGTCATTGTAAATTTAACGATAATTATGACCAAGGATCATGAGTACCGACGCTGTGTTGTGATTTAGCAGACAAGCACAGTCAAATTCCATTTGCTTTCTTCTATAAACACATTTCGTCCATCAACAAAAATCTTTCAACAATATTATTGCAATGGATGTAAAAGATATAGATTTACCACACACCTGTATAGAACAAAACCCTCAGGGACTGGAGAAAACTATAGAAGTTGAAGGATCAAATCAAATGAAGAATGGAATGGGAATACACCTGCGTGCTTCCAAAATTTTATATCGGCAATAAAATCCTGAAGCACATTTTTTTTCCCCGTATGGAGTGTGTGGGCTTACTGACACAACTGTTACACAAAGACATCTACTAACACAGTAGTGAAAATCTTACTCTTTGAACAACAAAACAGCAACAACAACACCACCACCACCAACAACAACAACAACAACAACAACAAAGACGACTTTATATGGAATTGGTAGGATGATCTTGCCTTGCTGGGTCATTCTTCCTGTTGCAAGTCTGCTAACCTATTTTCTATGAAAAGTGTTCTTGAAAATAGATAGTGCACTTTAGAAATTTTACTGAAAATATTAAGACTACATTACCAGGCAACATGCTTGATCTTATCAGTACTCATAACTGATATTATGCTTTATAGGCTAACTAACTTTCATACACCCAAACACAGACACATCCATTAATCGTGTCTAATTTCATTCATTCATTTCAGTTATATAATTTTCAACAAAATTATGCAATTACAAATAAACATTTGAATGACACATATGAGTACGCAAAACTGATACAAATTCGTAATCGACGAAAATGATAAAATATTCTTACCAGTGATGAAAACAAATCTCAACATTGAATATAAAGCATAAGTAATAACACTATCAATTTCTTCCTGTATTTTCATTTACCATATTTATCAAATTTATGGAAAAATGCTGTTTCCTTGTGCTGAAAATTTGATTCCAATAGGATTATACTACAGTGATCTTCACCGTTTTGCCCACACTGTACTGTTTATGCATTCTATTTATGTAATCACACTGTAAACTAATGGTTTTATAATGATAGACGACACGGGTTATTTCGTTCTGCTGTATCTATACATGTCATGGGCTTAAGGATTAATTGTAAGTCAGGTGGATTTTTAATGTGATGTCGTGTATTGCGTTGATGGCGTAATAGTTCGAATGTTTACATCGATAACTCGATTGGATGTCTGCGCAAAGATAATGATATGAGTAGTCAGAAAAAGAAAGAGAGAGAGGGGGGGGGGGAAGAAAGAGAAAGAGAGAGAAAGAAGGAGGGATAGGGAGAGAGAGGGAGAGAGAAAGAGAGATCTAAGTCATTTCTTTCTTTTTTTATCAGGCTATAAGATCAAAGGACGCCGCTCCTTTAATCGTAAAGTGTTTTGGTCAGTTGCATTCAGCGCAGTCACCTTAATTTCAAGCGCCACACACTAAGAATCAATGACAAATGACGTCCCCTGGTTGTTAGACTAGCCCATATCGTCAATTGCTTGACCAGGTCTTAACGACTCACAAACGCGCTATCCTTAAAGGGAAGGTAAACCCAAAAAGCAATGTGGATTGAGTGAAAGCAGCAACATTAGTAGAACACATCAGTGAAAGTTTGAGGAAAATCGGACAATCGATGCAAAAGTTATGAATTTTTAAAATTTTGGTGTTGAAACCGCTGGATGAGGAGACTACTAGAGGATATGACGTATGAGTGGACAACAATACAAAGAAAATATAAAGGAAATTCAACAAAAATTCACTTTTCTAGAATTATGAAAGAGCAATGGACCAACCTCTTTCAGAAAGCAGGGGGAATAATTGCTACCCCTAACATATGTCAATATCAAGTTGATGGAATTTGTAATTTTCATGAAAAATGGATTTTTGTAGAATTTTCTTTATATTTTCTTGGTATTGTTGTCCACTCATACGTCATAACCTCTAGTAGTCTCCTCGTCCAGCGGTTCCAACACCAAAACTTTAAAAATTCATAACTTTTGCATCGATTGTCCGATTTTCTTCAAACTTTCACTGATGTGTTCTACTAATGTTGCTGCTTTCACTCAATCCACATTGTTCTTGGGGTTTATCTTCCCTTTAATCGTGTAACGACAGGTTGGGAGAAAAGATAAAAGAAGAGCGAGAGAGAGGGGGGGGGGGATAGACATGTCAACATTTTTCTTTTCCATTAGAACTGCTATCCTATTTAAAATGAGAAAATCTGAGGTTTTTGCCACTACTTTCAGAGGGTATAGATTACCCCTGTCCTATTCACGATAGGATTCTATCACTTATCATTCATTCTCACCGAGTTGTCATTGGTTTGGAGGCGCGGGTGGAGGTTTGAAGTGGTCCGGTCGTGGCTATCGATAAAACACTTGTAGAACGGGATATCATCGCTTGCCCACTACTTCCGGTGAAGGTGGACAATCACACCACTTAAGTTTCGAATTTATAGCCGTGACTAATCATATGGAGACTCAGAATTGTCGGAAATAAGCAAAAGTAAGACTAAGATTCATTCTGGCATTAAAACATTTCCTTGAAATGTCACCGTGTTCCACATTCTCTGACTGTTGTGGTGGACATAGCTACGTAATGTCTGAATATATAGGTAGCCCTATTTTCACACCGATCTCCTTCAGCAGTTACTGTTACCTGTTCCCCTTTTTACCATTTTTTTTAAAATCTGTCATTATTGTACTTTAATATGTCATGTGTACGTACTTTGTTTCAAATCTTATACCCGAATACTGCCTGTCGAAATTAATTCGATCTTGTACATTTATGACTATGATGATAAATATAATTAGGATAATAATAATAATAATACCAGTAATGTTAGATTCAATCAAATACGCATGACTAGAATCATGTTTGATGTTGGAACATTAAAGTTCAAAAAGAGCAAAATATCAAATACAGCTGTATGATGAAAGAATAAAAAAGAAAGGACATTAGTGGCGTCGTGGTAGACTGTGATTATTTTTTTCTCTCCTTTTTTTTCACAAAGAGTTTACAGTAACGCTCTGGTGAATTCTTAACAACAATATGAGTACATGATGTCGAGTAGATCTGCTTTGATTTGATTCATTTTGTGCCTGGATGTTAAAATGGATGTAACATTATGCTTTGAATGTTGAACCATTAGAGCACGTTACACAAAAGATTATGATAAACTTAGAATATTACATCAAGAAAAAAAAAACGTGTTTGAACGGATGATAATTTTTGGGCTTTTTTGTTTTGTTTTGCTTCGCTTTTAATTCTTCTTGTTTTTTAACGCTTGTTTATTTGTTTGTTTGTTTTTTGTACATGACCAGTATAAGGAAGCACTTGTCGAATGCTTACGAGCACGCCTCCATGAGACCAACGCACCAGGCGACTATAAGTCCCCTCAGAAGATAGTACTTTAAAACTAATAAACAAGATAACGTTTTCAGACAGTAAGCATATTTGTTGGTTTTTTGTTGTTGTTTTTTTTTTTTCATTTTTGATCTACGATATGCAAGGTTATTTCTGACAAAAGGACTCTGGTGCATAATAAATATCTTCCTAAATTACAGGATCCAACTTTTTAATCAAGGAATAATGTTACAATAACGTTATTATTATGTTATATTTTGTACTTTGAAAGAAATACACCACGTTTTGCATTCATACCAAACATAATAATTATGTCAGTGTGAAATATCAGTAGATGTTGTTGCTGTCTGTTAGTGTAAATGTGTGTGTGCGCGCGTGTGTGTGCGTGCGCGGGTACATGAATATCCGTGAGTCTCTGCATGTATGTGTGTGAGTGTGTGCCATCATCCATGACAATGTATTCAGCATGGGTATTATGTGAACTAAATATGTAGCTCTACGTTATTCCCCTGACGTTACAGACCCCGTCCCCTCTAGACAAGACAGCACTCAATCTGTGACTCAGTTACTGGGACAAATCCAAGATCAATGTCGGAGATGGGTGACAGAGTAGTATCCTTGTCCTAAAAAGTAACGGTGCAGTCATGTCAGTTATGTGCTTGTGCAAATGTGTAGCTTGGAGTGTTTGCGTGTGTGCGTGTGTGTGTGTGTATTGTGTGTCTTATTTGGCATCTGCAACCGTTTAACAGTGCTGATAATGGTCAATTTTACACGCATTCACAACACATTCACCATTTAATTGGTCATGTCTCCCCACCCACACACAAACACACACATACTCCCCGGCCCCAATTAAAAACGTCTCCACTCCAGCGCTACAGATTAGCATGACCCATCACACGGTCCCACCGTGAAAACATGTGTATGCAGCACTGCTCTTCTTTGTCAGTGAAGGGCACATTAAATTCACAGGTCCGCAACATGACCTTGTTCGTGTCTTTTTTGTCCCTTCGGGCTTCATGAAGCCCTGTGGTCACACAACAGCCCGACGTCACCAGTGTAATCCCCATCCTCGATTGCCCGGACGTGTTGTTAGAATCGAGAAACATCTTTGCACCGGCGGTCAATTTAGTAGCCCCATTCTTCGAAAATTGTGTGAGTTCTTTTGGCGCGCCCACCATTAGCGTGCACGCGTGAAGTAACGGGACGCGCTGTTTGTATCCAGCTTGAAACTGGTCAAGGAGACAACTTTAAAACCCAATTCCATTCAAGGAAGCGGGTTTTTTTTTTTTTTTTCTAGAGTAATTAACTGCGCATGAGATCCCTTCTTTGGCATTGTGTGGATTGAAGATTATTTATCCTTTCAACAGTAAAGGCAATGGGCAATCATCTCTTTCGAAATGAGAAATACGATTTGAATATGATGTCCTTGCTTACTGTAAAATGAGGACAGGTGAACCTATTGAGTCTATCAGTCTTTTCAGAGTTCTCGCAAATGCTACAAGCTCGTAACCAAATGTAATAAGAGGTAAGGTAAAGTGATAATGTTCCTTATTATGCATACATCACAGCAATTAATACATGACATTTTTCCCATCAGTAAGAGTTGAAACTACGACTCTAAACCTCCCCGCTATAGATCTAAACTATAAACACTTGAATGAAGAGGGTCATCAATTCTTATTGGATTGCCGAGTTTGCTTATGTTTTGCTACTGGATATGTCTGGTCGTTATATTAGCTGTTTCCCCTTTGTCATCACCCTCCTGCTCAAACACTTCTTCTCTATCGGCGTCTTCATCTGCTATTTCTCCTCGCACTACTTATCTTTTTTTTTTAATTTGATCCTTTCTTTATTTGTTATTCTACATACTCCTGTTTTCTGTGTAAAATGAAATGTGTGTGGATGGTGACGAAACATTATCCGTGAGCGATGTTCATTGCCAACAAAGGAAAACAAGTGGCCTTTTAAATGCTTGTGCGCAAATGAAACTTAAGAGGGCGCTAAAGCAGTTTTATCCCCGTGTTTGTGAACAATCTGATTGTCGCGATTCATCGACTCTGACACGTAATGCATAAATTACTATTATAAAAAAAAAAATGATCCTTAAAACAAAAATAAATGACAAACAAAGAAAAATTACAAAGATAGATCTGGCCTTACTGATAAATGTTTTCACATCCATACAGAAAATAATGTTGTTGTGTGATTTTTTAATAGATTTTTACCAATTGTCATGAACACGACTTGCTTTAAAAATGCATTTTGGCCAGCATTGCAAAATACAAAAATAAACAGTTACAAAGATACATAGTAAGATACAACGAGAGAAACAACGTTTGCAAAGGGATACATCAAAAGCTAAAAGAGTAATATAATAATGGGAACCCAATGAGAACAAAAAAATTGATATACGAAAAGATACATCAGTTTTGATAGACCTACAGTCATTTCATAATATCAGATTATGGTCTAATGACAATAATATGGTCATTAGGTTGCATTTTTAATGCATGTCATTGAATGAGAAAGTAAAAAACGACACTTACCAGTTCTTCTGAACAACATAATGTTTGAAGGATACTAAGCCATAGAATTAAACTACGAGAAGGATTTCATAATCATATGAAAAAATATGAAAGAATTTTGAGGGTTCCATAAGTTTTTTTTTTTTTAGCTAACACTATAACATTGAAATCGTGGAATTGCACACGATATTTCATACTGTACATAATTCAGATGACAGATCATGAAGAACATCAATTTCCATTTGCTCTGCATTCATTCTTTCCATCTTAATAACATTTTTATCTTGTTTTGCTTCGTGACATTGTAGGGGAAAAGGTAATAAATAAATGAATAAACACGCCAGGAAAAGTCAAAATGAATTTCGAACCACAAAGGAAAGAGTGTAGGAAAAATTACATGGGACACCTTACACAAATTCACTCACTTCGTTTCAGACTAATACACCCACAAACACTTTCGTTATCAGCGTGGTTCATAGACTCAGTGATATGTGCAGAAGATAGGGCGTTTCAAAAATTTCCTTCACTACTTTTTTTTCTTTCTCAATCATATCAATGACATTAACACACTTGGTACGGCTAGGTAATTATAAAGCGAATCACCTTGTAATGTAAAAAAACAAAACAAAAAAAACATTATCATTATCATCAGCACAATGATAATAATGCCATTGGTGATGATGATGATGATAATAACAATAATGCTATCGACAATGATAATACATCAATAAACTGTAAGTAATCACCAATTTATAAAACACTGGTATCGAAATTAAACACACACACACACACACAAACACACACACACACACATTGACCATGGTGACGCAAAACTAGAATGATAAAACGAGAAAAACAAACGATCATAACATAATCAAAAAGCAAGCTAGCCAACAAAGCATTGAAACAAAATAAATCGATCCAGCCCATGTAATAATGTTCATCCTCAATACCTATGGTTCTATTTTCTTTCCTCTCCCCCTTCTCTCTGAATAGAAAAGTCCCATGACCTTTTTTGCTTGTCTCTTTCCATCGCGTGTGAGAAATCACTTCCTACGTCACAACTTTTTTTTTACCCAGCATGCAATCTGTTTACGACAGAGACTTCAAACTCTTCAAATGCACTTGCTGAGGCCTTTGATGTGACCGACATCGTTGCCGATGTGTATTCACGCCAGTGACTAATCTTGCTGTTATTTGGCGCGTTTGCGCGCCTGAAGAACCGACGCAGGCGGCGTGACGAATTTATGATAATGATAAATCACACTGAAGGAGAGAGGAAAACCGTCTTGGCAGATTTAGAATTTGTTCGAAATGTTATCGATCGTAGATCTCAATAAATGAACAAGAACGAAGAAAAAAAAAAGAAGGAAAACGTTTGTAAGTCGATGTTCCTGTTTTGTCATGTTTTGTTTCACTCTGTTGTTTCTTTTCTTTCCACGTAATATAAATTTGATACAATTTATGATGATGTCCTCCTAATAGCGTGACTCTTCTAATCAATTTTTATTCAAACTCTTGCATTTCTCCCCCTTTTTAAGGTAATAAACCAAGTTGCAATGCAAATTTGGTTGAAAGGATCTACCGTACCGTTAATGTCATTTTAGAATTCTTCTGAAAGTTCTTCCAACGAAGAGCGTGTCAAAAGCAAATATTGAGCGTTTAGGATATTTGCCACCTTGCGCTCTATGTCAGCGTGTATGTGTGAGGGCTTTGTCGCATATTTCAAATGCAAATGGACCACTTCACAGCTCTAATGAGGGGAAGTACAAATATCCAAAATATATTCCACATTCGACTGGATTCGTCTAGAGCGCAAACACTTAAGCTCCGTAAAATGTCATAACGAGTGTACACTAAATAGTATTATATTCTGTGGATGGTGCACTTGTTTATTGACATCCAATTCAAAGTTATAAAGTCTCTCTCTCTCTTTAGCCCTTCTCAGGTGCCCCCCCCCCCCCAATTCGGATGTGAGTGAAGGTGTAGAACAACGCAATACTGCATCTTACTTTCATAAGACAAGCAGTTTGGCGTAATTCCGCAATGCATTCTTGCATGCCATGTTGCATTGTCCTAGGTCATTTGAGAAAAAAAAATCTCATATCTATCGGCATAAAAAGAACGTTTCCAGGCTACCCTCATTTTTTATCATTCCTATTCTTCTTTTGGCTTTGTCTTCATCAGCGTCGAATTCTTTTCTTGCTTTCCTCCTTTTTATTTTCTTTCCTTTTATTAGTTTCTTCTGTATGTTTTCCCAAGCTTTTTGCACGTAGTCATTAACGAGATAAATCGCCTTTTTCGTATCAATCACCGTCACTATCTACTCTTTACGCCCGTCGTTGTATCTATGCTATATATCTTTCTCTCTCCTTCTTTTTATTTCTCTTATTACTCTTTTTCTTCCTTTATCATTACGGTCATTCAGTACTTGAACTGCCTTGCCGATAACCTTTTTTTTTTCCGGTGTGGGATTCGCTGTGGTTAGGGACAAACGTTAACTGTTCAACAAGATATCGTTCATTCGAACATTGTAATGCGTGTACACCTTTTTTTATCTATTTAGTTATTTACTTATTTCTTTATTCAGTATATTCTATAAGCAGGTAGCCCCGTCAGTGTTTGTTTGGTTTATCTTTTTTTACATTTTTATTTTTTTTTTTTGGGGGGGGGGGGACTGGCAAACATGATTAAAAAAAGTAGCAATTAAATCAAAATACAAAGTAACAAACTAAGGAGGTCCAGGTGTATATAAAAATAACAATACAAACAGTGGTGATGTTGTGTAAATAATGCAAAATAAAACTAATACAAACTAATGTAACTAAAAATACATTACAGTATTATAATAGAGAAAATGATGCTTGATAAAGGAATATTTTCGAGTTTATCCGTTTGTACTGAATGAGAGGAATGTGCTCGCTCTCATGACTGTTGAAGGGAGCTGATGCCAGAGACATGGAATATAGCGTGCTTACGAGTTTTTCCTGCTTGGAACTATGGGACCATTGTTATTTGCGTTTAGATTTTTACATTTGAACAATGATGAATTACTTATACCGAGTACAGAGTTTCAGAATTAATCGTGATTGGGATGAGGAATAAGAATGTTTTCAAAATTAATAACAAATTGTAATGAACAAGGATGATGACATGGCAGCCTCACCATAAGAATTCATGAGTTGGGGCTCAAGGAAGCAGAACAAAAGAAGAAGGTATGCATACATCTACACAGGTGAACTTGTCAATCAAGCTGTATTGTAATGGAATTGCACCGCTACATTTCTGAAATACGTGAGGCTCCTATGTAATCAACACTGTTCAGTGTAATTTGTTTAAGATTATTCAGAGTATTCGTTTCTCTGCTCAAAGACCACAATAAACTCCACAAATCTATACATGGAGCTGTTGATTTATGTACTGCATGATGTGAAATTATGAAAATCGTCTGGAATACCCCTTTAACGTATACAATATGAGTGTACATTACAAAAGGGTACGATGAGATGATGCACGTATGCAGGTATGCTGCCATGAAGCGTTTTAAAAAACTGTTTTGCAAGACCAGTGTCCAAACGCCACCTCTCTTCGAGCGTCGTCCAACGTGAGCCTTCCGAGCAAGTGGCTGGTGGGCGCTTGTGTAGTCAACGCTCAAAATCCCTCCTTACCATTATTATGTCTTATGTCGTTTAATGGGTACCCTTACATGATGCTTTTAGTCGTAATGTTACTCTTCACTCTGGTGCTAGGCATTAGATCCATGTGAACCTCACAATTTTTATTGCAACTGATTAACACATTGCCCTACATCGACGTAAATAAGCACTGAATCGGTCAGTGTTTTAGTAGTAACCATGATTTAAAAAAAAAAATCATGACAGTACGATTCGAACCTACGATCTCACAATGTTCATTTATTCTTTCATTTTTTTTTTTTTTTGTAGCAGAAACCAATAAAGGTTTGACAAAAGTTGAATGCATACATTTCATTACAATGTACAATAAAAGAAAAACATAACTTTTCAAAATGTTAAAAGTGAAGAAAAGTTGGAAATGGGGAGGAATGCTGAAAAGCAGTGTTTTTAGGGAGCACCCCCCCCCCCATCCACACACACACACACACACGTAATACAACAAATCACATGATTGATATGCTTTTATATTTTAAAAAAAAAAAAAGCGGAATTACAAAGGAAACTAAGACATGGAAGCCAGAACTAACCCTAAACAAATACCCTGGACAAATGTTAGAAAAGTGATTAATGCCAGGGGCCGTTGGACAAATCAGTGCTTTCATTATAGAGGAGACTCTAGATAAATTGAACACAATCGTTACTATTCATTATCATTATTCTTTTTTCCGTTTGGGATGCATGTACAATATGAATGGTTGTAACTGTGTGGGTTGTAGCTGCATTCCGTTCTTCCTCCATTTCAAAATTCAAAATCAACGTTTTCCTCTTATAATAATAAGAGGAAAATAAAATTCCTGATATACAATAACGCCTTTACTTAACCCAGCTTAGCAGAGGTAAAATATAGATATCTTGTCTAATGTTGTAAGATGCGAGAAAACGAGAAGTATAGGCCTAAATAAGTTCTTTTTTTTTTGGGGGGGGGTGTGAATTGTCCACAGTATACAAGCACTTTTTTTTTAGTGAACCCCTCATCCCCCCCCCCTCTCTCAGTGCATGGATAACGTAGAAAAAATGATTTGAAATAATGCATATACATGCCTTCGGTGCGTTAATTACGTCTAACTTTATCGTCCGGGCAACTATTGTGTGCACAAGAACGTTAGTATTTTTTTTTACGTGATTTTCTGCGGAAGAAGAAAAATGAAAACAGATAGAAAAAGAATTTACGGTTTAGAAATGGGAATTCACCTGCTTTGGGCTTTCAGACTTCTTTTTTAAACGGTGGTTCGATTTATCTTTCCATTGATGTTCTTTACCAGACTGGCCCGCATTCTACAAGCTCTGTCTTTTTAGTGGGTCCCTCCATTTTTCGCACTTTGCGTGTTGTTATGCTTTATTTCGACCACTTTAGTCTTTTCATTCTACAATGTTCTATTTACCTTATTCTCTGTTACCATGAATTATGTATGAAACAAAATGCATTCTTTTGTCGAAAAAAATGAAATAAATTTTGAATAGAATTGAATAGAATAGAAATTAATTGAATTGAATTGAATTGAGAGGTCAGAGCTGTATCCACTGCACGATTAAAAAAGCACAAGTAAATAAAAAATAAACAAACAAAGAAACAAATAAAGAATAAAGATTGCCGAGTATTAGGAAATCATTATCATAAGCATTTTTTAAATCGAAACCCATTTTTTTTTTAAATTGAATCGTAAATTAAGAGAAATCTTTCATTTTTCTCTTGTTCGTTTATTCCAAGGGTTTCTTTTATACTCTTGCAGCTGTGTGCGGCGTGCGTTCTTGTCTCTGTGTGTGTTTGTGTATAAGTTTATGCTTTCATATTTCCAATTTCATTTTTTTTTTTTTTTGGTTGGTTGGTTGTTTGACTTCTTTTCTTCCTTGTCTAGTGTCACACGTACTCTGTTCACTTGCTTTACGAAACGGGGGTCGAAGAGCTAGGGCATAAGTTATGAAGAATAGTTTCATAATCTCATCACCTCGCTCTCTCTTTCTCCCCACTCACTTCTCACAATTGATCTTTCCCCTGTGAGAAGGAAGACGGCATTTCCGAACTAAATAAAAGTCGTGTAAAGGATAGATATAAAGCTAAGGAGAGATACACACCATCACACCGAGACCAGCAAAATGTCAAACTAGAGCATCGGGCGGGGAGGACTCTATGTTCCGTATTAATTTATGCGTCCTCGATGGGACTTGTTAAAGTCCCGCCGTAAACGGCGGCGGTTTGATGAAAGGATGTCCACGTGACAAGACTTTCCGTGCATTGAGTCAGATCAACATTTTGTTGTTCTTTGTTTTCACCTTTCCCGCTATTTTTTTTTCTTTATCCTTCAATATATTTTGGAAATGGGGCCTCATCACAACCCCAAGCTGTCGAATATCAATCGCTATATGAATTATGTGATGTATGTAATAAGCAGGTCGTGTATCCTAGCCATAAAATGTACTCAAATGGAATCATTATAACCAGCAAAATTGAATGAGTGCTTCTTGCAGCCATACATACTTTTTTTTTTTAAAAAGCTCATTTCATTTGATGAAATCAATTACATGATAAACATGAATGATAGGCATTTTCTTTATCATTCAGACATTCAAAAAGAGAGAAGATAAAAAGGTGTATATCTGGACTGATGGGCTGAAACAGCCATAAAGATTTCGGGGAAAAAAAAGAGTAAAAAGTAATTAAACAAACAAAATTAATAATACGAGTATTTATAACTACAAGCCCATATTATATATATATATATATATATATATATATATATATATATATATATATATATGAATATTGGCCAAGGACACGGAAGATTATTGACCATTGATATCTTTTAACTATGATGGTGGTGATTATGGACAATAAATTTGAATAGAACCGTAAAAAAGAGATATTTTGGTATTATAAAAGTGCGCCACGTCCAACCACGTGGTGTTGCTCCAGCCTACATTAGCCTTCATCAAGTGAATTTCTGCAAAGTATGCATTGCTTGTTTTACACTATTATTCATTTATTTACACATACATTTGATATCATTCTCTGTAGTATGTATTCGTCTCTACGTTTTGCTTGTATACTTTGTATCATGTATATGTCTTTTGTTCGATGAAAATAAAGAAATCGGACTGAAAAAAAAAATCATAGAAATGAAAAACAGCATTCAGGACTACAGGTATACGTTCACAGTGTATTTCTCCCACCGTCAACAACATTTACCTCAAGAAGAGTGAGGACGTAAACACATATTTCTAATACATATGAAGAGCTTAAATGCAAAAACAGATCTAGTTTTTTTTTTTTATTTAGTTATTTGAGATTTAATCATTTGGAAAAAAAAAAAGAAATTACCTGATAACTCTGGCGATATCTTCAAAAAATACCTCCTGTTTTGTAACGAGTGCAGTGTCATTGAAAATAAAAAAAAAGTCTTTTTTTTTATTTGACGATGACCTTATTTCAATTCCTTTAAAAGGAAACTGAATGTTGTTTATCTGTTCTGCAATCAAACGCTCCATTTAATCATGTCTAATAATTATGAACCTGGCTCACAAATCCCACAAAACGTTGCATGGGTTGAATTTCCAGAAGGCGTGAAGAGAATGTTAAGAAAGCCTAATTCACACACACACATACACACCCACACATGCACACACACACACACACACACATTCACACACATACGCACACACAAGAACTGTTAATGTTTGATTTTCCATCTGTTATTTCAGGGGTTAGAAAAATCCAATATCAATGGCATTTTTAAGCTGATTTTCCCGCTATTAGTTGAAAACATTGCCAAGCAATGTATGGCGGTAATTCAAAATTTAACTGAGCCAATGACGGCAGGTATAAAGGAAGGAGAAACGGACGTAGTTTTGACGATGACGTTGAACACAGAGACGGAAAAAAAGAGCTGAGAAGAAAAGAAGGAGGAAGTATTAGGAAGATACTCTGATTAACGATATGTATTCTTTTTGTTTTCTCTGTTTTGTTGTTAGTGTAAAATGTGATAAAATTGCACTTGAAATCGAGTAGAACGTAGGTAAAGTAGAAGGTTCCAACAAAACGCACGATCCAAGACAATAAACTTTAAATGTTACAAATGAACGAGACGCCAGAGTTGGGTGCATAAAGATAGGTCTACATAGATCCATGCACATACATGTTCAAGGCACCAGTCGTATTACCGGCATTTATGTATGTTACTGAAACTGACCTTTTCCATATGTATTTCTATAGACAGCCTGACTGTTACCACTATAGCTGTAGCCAGTGATCTCTTTCACAAAGAGGTTTATGTAAAGCATTACAGGAAAAATTTGAAGTTTCTGCTCAGCCACAGCCGGATAAGAGGACTACTGTGATGCCACGTGTGTAGAACGATATAAACAAAATGTAAAGAAAACTCAACATATTTTCACTTTTCTCGCACAGTAAAAGAACACTTGACTTGCGTCGTTCAGAAGGCAAGGGGAATAATATCACCCTATATACGAGTATTAACAATTCGATTAAGTTATAACATGCATTAAAAAAGCAGAATTTTGTAGAATTATCTTTACACTTTCCTTGTATCGTTCAACGCATGGGACATCATACAATGAAAGGAGCATTCCAGACGATTTTCATAATTTCACATCATGTAGTACATAAATCAACAATTCCATGTACAGAATTGTAGAATTTATTGTGGTCCTTTAGCAGAGAACCAATACTCTGAAAAACCCAAAATAACTTATACTAAACAAGAATGACGACATATGTAGGAGGCTCACATATTTCAGTAATGTAGCAATGTAATTCCATTACAATAGCGCTTGTTTACTAACATTCACTTGTGTAGAATTGATGCATGATGTCTTCTTTTGTTCTGCTGCTTTGAGCCCCAACTTGTGCATTCTTATGGTGAAGTTGCCATTGTTCATTGTCATTTGCTGTAAAATTTTGATACATTCTTATTCCCTGTACTAAACACTATATGTGACCGTGCACCTCAAAACGAACATAAAGTCGCACACACTGATTTTGCGTGAGGACTGAAAATAAAGTGAAATGGGTCAACCTAGCCGAACTTGACTTTTCCATGTTTTCTGAAAGAGCGGGTCTTCTTTTACATTATGCTAAAATTTGGTATCATAAAACGTGTGTTTTTTAACAGTTTATCTCGAACATTTTTGGTAGAATAGTGTGATTAGGTGTGTCTCTAGAATCCCTTTTTCATTTCTGAAAAACCTTGTCCACACTCTTCACTTTCAACTCTAATAACTTTTGAAAGGATACTGCTACTGCTTTGAAAGTTGGCATTAAGTATGGACAGAATGTGTTAATGAGGCATGCCTAATTTCAGTTTAATATGATAATCCCTTCATTGTTGTTACTCTGGTGGTTTACTTCCTGTTTTTTGTCCCATTCGTCGCACAACCAGCACGGTTTGGTAAAGATTAAGCGCTTGAATAGACACTGTACTTCAGAGCCTCTTTTCTCAGTTCACACTTTTCCTGAGTTTGTGCTTTCTTTCCAATATTTAGATAGGTTAGGAGAGTCCATTTGATTTGAGTTATACATCATTTTAAAGCTTAAAGTCTGCTCTTTCAGAATATGGTCTTAACTAAAAATTCATGTCAGGCGACTTTTTGTTTGTTTTGAGGTGCAGGGTCACATATATTCTGAAACTCGGTCTGTACCAAGTACAGCAAATCTATAGTTGTACAAATGTAAAAGTCTGAAAATCATCCGGAAGTCTCTTGTAACATTCGCAGCTAGAATAACCACTCATGATTGCTTGTTTCCTGCCTCCTGTCATGACTCGTTAAAGGCCCCGTTTACCTTTGGGAACTGTGATTAAAAAAAAAATTAAAAATATGACATTTAATACATATGTGTAGGTCTGTTGTGCCACAAAACATCCTATCATATACAATTTTCGCGATAAAGCCTAAAATATAAGGAGATATCTGTATTTTTCTCAATAAACCGTAACTGTAGACGGTTTTAGTCGGGAAGCACTTTTATTATAATCATTTTTTACATTTTGTATATTTAACAATACTTACCCTTGATTTTACCAATTCAAATTTTTACAGTGGTTGTTTCTATCCCTAACTCACATTTTAGAACTATTTTAAAGCACTAATGCTGGGTTTTGTTTCATCTATAGATGGCAAATTATGCCTTTAAGTACACACATCCAACCATTTTACTTTCTTTCTTATCTCACAATACAGAATTGAACTCTCCCTCCCCCCATTTTGTACATTACAATAATACTATTAGGATATCACGGACCTCTTGGTGATGCTGTTCTGTAAAGTCTGCTTCATATTGCGCCCCATTTCATAGTTGCAGCATGTAAGATAGATAAAGAAAGAAAGAAATTTAAAAACACACTCACTAGTAAATGATCCTATACAAGGAGAGAAAAAAAACTGTCTCGTCATCATAATATGGATGACCACCGTCAGCAAAATTCCTGTCCCATTTGCCATAACTGTGCTACAATAAAAGAATTTCAACAAAGTAATGCATAACTACTGACACACTCTACAGACAAACTGCAAAACAAACAAACAAACAAACAAACGCAAAAATCCTTGACGGAGATACTCAGATAATTACTGCAGCTTACGATAAGTACACACTGTCTCTATGTATGGTATGGATAGCTCAAGCCATTCAAGAATGTCTTTGTGCATACTTGTGTTTAAAGGTCCAGTTTACCTTTGGGAGCAGTGATTTTAATAATGTTCAAGATATCACATTTGATTCATATGTGTAGGTCTGTTGTATCATAAAACATCCTACCATATAAAATTTTTGCAATAAAGCATAAAATATAAGGAGATATCAGTGTTTTTCTCAATAAACCGTAACTGTATACGCTTTAGTCTGGAAACATTTTTATTATAACTATTGTTTATATTTTGTGTATTTAACAACACTTGACATCCATTACACTGATTCAAATTTTTACAGTGGTTGTTTCTATCCCTAAATCACATTTTAGAACTATTTCAAAGCACTAATGCTGGGTTTTTGTTTCATATGCAAAAGGTAAATTGTGCCTTTAACCACTACTGACTCGATCCTTTTCTTAAAGCGTGATTTATTCCTGATACTAAGTAACTGTTGAGCAGGCAATGTTTGGTATTGTTTGGTGTTTTTATAGTAATGGATTTATTTGTCGCAGTATTCTGATCATTACACGACCAGTGCTTTGGATAAGAACATTGTAATGCAATGGGTATAAGATATCGAATGTCATGGTTTGTTCAATTCGGATTATTTCAACGAAATCAATATAGATAATTAATGTTTTCGACAAACATCAACCTGCATAATATACTCTACGTCCCACAACATCATTGTTATCTCCTTGATGGTGAATGAATATAGACCAAGGCCGTCTAAGGTGGTCTTCCATCAAATCGAGTTTAAGATGTGAAGAATAATATCTGTCTAATGATAATTTGGAATGTTTCAATAGTCACTCGATACTTCTCTGAACACATGGCACAGTCGGTTCCTTCGCCGCAAAGGGCCTTGGCCTCATTTATTCTGGTTTTACGACAGGCCTTGGCAATGAGTTTTTTGGCGGTGTCTTTTGAAGGTCTTCCAGAGAGAGAGAAAAAAAAATGAGAACGCAGTCTGAACTCCCTCAGATTATATCACATACGTTGCATTTTGAATTGGATTGTTCCATTTCAATCGGATATTTTCGCACCAACTTGTGAATGAAACACTGACGTGTTGAACGGCTGCTTTTCTATGTGAATATGCCGTGCTGGTCTGAGCCACTCGGGACTGTGGTTGGCAGGGTTATGATACATAATGCGCCATCGGTCACCATAAATATGATTGGTCGAGCTCCATTGTCGATATATAAAATGAACGAACATGCAGATATACCATCTATTCAAAAGGACTTAGACTCTTCCAAAATGAAACGGAGGTTGTGGGATTCTGTATCAAATAACATTGTTTTCCGTCTGTTCAATTCGGTGATTAGTCCAAGTTATTATTATCAGAGAGTATTATCAGTCCCCTGCCTTCGATACTTGCTGTTTGATGTCATCTCACATGAGCTAGCTGTTTGCAGACTGATAGACAAAATTTCAGGACGTATTGAATTCTCAGTTGTGGAAGCACAAATAGATAACACACGCAAATCATAGTTGCCTCCCAAATAGTCAATCATATCACAATTTTCACAAAAGATGTGGTAGTTATCATAAACAATTGTCTACAGATATAAAAAATTCGGGACAACCAGAAATCGACTTCAATATTCCTGGCTCAAGGGAAATTCAATTTCACTATTATCAGATATTTTGATTTCACTATTATCATATATTTTATAAACACTTTTTATTGCTTGGCCATTTTTGTATCCATGACTTAAATGAAGCGTTTAGCTGGTAAAAATCGATGAAGATAAAGTGTTGATTTTATATGACGTTACAGGGAATCATTCGCCTATGAGGATACAAATCAAATTCCCTGCAATACCATCACGTCACACCAACATGGTTGCCAAAATTCGGTAACCATCAGTTCTGCGCAGAGTATTATAAGAAGCTTGTATATAATCAACTACCGTCAGACGCATTGATCTACGCAGTTTCTTCAAGAGAAGAAAAACGAACAAAACAAAACACACCCGTCCGAGGCATACAGACAAGATGATAGCATTACGCGACTGATGCCTGTCGAAATTGTTACTGAACAAAACGACAACATGAAAAAAAAAAAAGAATTATATGAAAACGAAGGTTGATTACATGTATTGTTGTTCTTATAGTTTATCTACAGATGACTGAGGGATATGAACATTCGTTGTTTCTACTCATTCACACCATGCCAAGAGTCATTGAATTATATTTGAAACGACAATATTTCATTACGTAATATCACTTTTATTTACAAATTCATTCTAGAACCTCTACAAAACATATTCCGATTATCTTTCTCGTCTGATGCAAACGAAATTCTTGGCTTTGATTCCGACATCAATATCTTTGATAAGCACTTAACAAAAAATAAAGTTAACGTAAACACTCATGCAAATTGTACATATAGCGAGACGCTCTATAACATCAGAGTGGTTTTTCGTGTTTGTAGTGCATATCAACATTATTCACTTATGAAGAATTCTCGGCATAAAAACTGACGATAATGTGGACAGAATTGAATTTGTTCGTTTATTATCAAAGAGCCTTCCCCCAATTAATGCTGATTGCTTCCTTCATCAAATCACCACTTTCGAGCGTTTAAGTGCATGCAGTATAGCAAAAAGGACTGGTGGTTTCACATTTATTGACATCATAATTATTCAAATGAATTGTCCAGATGCCTTTACAGACAAAAATTGCAGGATATAGCAACAGTACTTATCGGATGTCAGCTGAATGTAATACCTTGAATCAAATTCTCTTAAAGTAAGTAGCTCTTTGTTACGCTATCAAACCCCCTAAAATAAAACTAACCAAGACAAACATACGAAAACATCAGAATTTTGACCTACATTGTTGCAGCGTCTGCCAGGTCAAGATGAGCCACGTCCAAATTACATACAGTCAAATCTCACTCACATTCCGTAACAATGCTTATCAACGACAACTTTTAAGCTTGTCCCGGACTTGCCTGCGATCTATCAAGAAATAATGTGAGTATCCATTTAAACTAAATTTAGGCATTAAACAAAACGACAGAAAAAAACAAACAAAAACAAACCTTCAACTGCCCACACTGGTTTGCAAATATTTTTCATTATAACACACACAAATAAACAATTGAAAATGAAAAATTATGTCTTGACCAAGAAGTATGTGGCTTAAATTCTATTTGTTACATTCTCTGATTAACATGTAATTCAAGATAACTACACTTTTACCCTTAAGGTTGAACCTCCAGTGTTCTAATGACAGGCTGCGTGAAGGATTGTCCGACAGACATGACTCTTATACCCAACTTTTCCGTTCCGTCTAAAATGGTGGCAATACAATCTCTAGCACAGCAAAAGCGAAAAGTGAAGCCAGCTTACTTTCTACTCAAAACATTGGCAGTCTGAACTTCAAAACTAATTACACATAGACCTCCCATTTTAGAAATGAAATTATTTACTTCTAGACTCTTATTGCGAGCTTTGCTGTAGCAAGTTTTCTTACAGTGGACTTTTTGTCCTTTTGTTCGTATTTGTGGTGTTTCTTTTTCTTTTTTTTTTTCTAAAGTAGAGCAGTGTTTTCATGGATTTATCACATGTGTCGCATGTTTGAGTGTTAATTCACCTGAAGTCAACGTGCTAAGTCATTGAAAACTTGTTGATTTTTATGCACTACATGTTTTTTTCGATACGACTTTGTATAAAAGCGGCGGCTGGCAAACACCGCAGTTAGTAGGATGAGGTCAATATTGATCAGCGCAAAGAAAATGCTCGAATACATATCAATTCAATTCGAGAAGCACATGCTATCTTAGTCCTCCTCAGTATATAGTTCGTACATCAAATAATTCTTCCCAAAACTTAAAGTAAATTGTGATTTGCTAGTGAACACCTCCCCATCCTTATAGACATAATCATTTCCGTTAAGATCTTTGTGTATTAAAGTTCACTTGCCTACCGTATATATGCATATGGGGTCCCTGAGATTTTGTTGCCGAGGTACCTCAGATTTCGGAAAGATCAAACTCTCCTCAAATTGTATGTTGTGAATTTGTCTTAATCAAATGTAAAATACACTGCGCCCCTGCATCTATCAACTGCCAAAAATAAAAAGGTAATTCTCCAGATATATTACATTTTGCGGTTCCCGTATTTAAACAACGCGTTTACTTAGTTACTAGTCTACATTAAATTTGACTTCGGATAATACACTTGCCCGAACTTTACTTTTACATCATTATACTGATACAGTTATGACAGTCTTACAGATATCGGGAAAAAAAAATCTCAAGTTTTCTGAATGAACGTATTTCCAAAAGTTTACTTGAGGAAGTCAGTTTTCAGATAAGACAACAGCATGCAGATTACTGACAAACGAAACACAGACTTGCAGGCATATGCCGAGTTTTGAGAATGCAAAACATGCAAACGATGTACGTTTCAAACTCGTGTTTTGCAGTAATACCATAATTAGATTAGATCGTCTTTTAAAAGTAGATTAGCAATGCAAAGATTGTTTGGTTTATTTTTACCAACTAACGAAGATTATCGAACTTAGACATGGTGAATGACGCATGTTCACAATACTTTCAAACACTACATTTTTGGCAAGAAACAATGTGAATCTAACTATATACATAATATTTGTGCAAGTCTTAACATAATCAAATAAACGGCAGTAAGAATGGATATTATAGACAAAAATCATATTGAAGAGGCATGGCTGCATGTGTTTTTGAATAAAGCCGATCATGATAGCAACTTGTATTCATGAAACTATAGTTCAAGAATTTTTAGGCAAACATAAATCACACAGTAGATAATGACAAAACCGATACATTCTCATTAGAGCATCATTAAAGCGGGCAGTTAAAACACCAACAAAACGTTAACACTATGGAGCAAATCCTGAACACAACTCCAGCTTTTGGTTGCCTATTTTTCATATGCTTTTAAAATGATGTTGATTCTATGTTGCTTCAAAGCACCATTACTTTCATCACATTTCCGGTAACCACTGGGTAACAACATGGATTAGATAACACAAGTCGAAAGTGGAACATTAGTAATTCTTTTACACTAACTGTAAGGATCAGTCATGAGTTCGTTCATGTTTCAAGTGACTCTGAATAGCTGTTATAAAACGAATGGTGAACGGCTTCCACGTTTCTCTTCTATGAATGTCAAATGCTTATTTCTTGGCGTCGAATGTAATAGAAGAGTTATAATAATCATGACGTTTCTTTTGGGGTTGAAATTGTTGTTTTTTTTTCTGATCCAGCAGAAGCTGAAAATCCGATCTAACTTTTTTAGTTATGCTGGACATATCAGCCGGCGCTATGCATCATCATTGTAATTAATCCTTTCGCCTCTGTTCACTCGAGGAGAAATGTACGTATATGTCTTCGAGGCTACAGGAACTAAATATGGAGGGAGTATGCCAAATAGTCCTGCTGATACTAGTATACAGTCTCGAGGCTCTACAAAACTACTGTTCTTTTAGCTGTGTAGCTTGCCTACTCAAGAAACGAAATGCATATATATGTCTCCGAGGCGATACAGAAACTGTGTGTGCATGCAGAGAGTATGCTGAATAGCCCTGCTAATGGCATTAAATTAGATCTCCAAGCAAGGGAAATTCCGGTCACTCAAGTTGTTGCTCTATCAACACGATCAATCTTTTCTACTCCTTTTTCTTGGTGATCTTCGTCCATTTGTCGTCGATCTTTATTTCGGCGGAGTAGATCATTCACTGTACACAAGAGATTCGCAGTGCATGATACATATCTGACACTATAATTATCTCCTTCAAAAGCTCTTGACTGAGAAAAACCTGACGAGAAAAAACTGATGGACTACGAAAGATAAAATTACTTAAAACTGCTTTCCAAAATCCTAAATTTCACTTAGGTAACACATGGAATACATCAAACAACAACTTTTCTCAAACATGATGTATTACATGACCATGATTATTGTTCTTACAACGAACGTTCGATACAGCAGGGCTGAACATGCTGAAAGAAGGTTGGTGCAGATTTACTTCTATTTTCTTTCACGCAATGACTCCTATGAATCGAAAGTTGGCAGTTCATCATCAATGCCCACATGCGAAGTCTTTCATATTTCACAATGGTGCAGACATCAGAAACAAAGAAATACACGATGTGTGCTTAGTGCCTGCATGTATCGCCTTTAATCAATCGACTGGATCGCTGACTTTTATCGTACTTCTCTTTATCAAAAAAAGAAAAAGAAAAAGAAAAGAAAGAATAGAGTCAATCTTGTCGGATGTTGCGAAGTGGCAATGACACAGTCTTCTGTCAATGTCTGTATGCTTCGTTTCGGGATTCCCGTATGTCCTGGCAAAACATCCGAAAGCATGTGCCACCACGCTCGCCTGGAATCCCAACATCATAATTTATTATTTAGAACAGTGGATAGTTGTACAATGGCTTCCTCTGGGCTGTTGATCTTGTTTGTTTTCTGCAGGAAAAAAACAGTGATGCTATTTCCTAGTTAACGGATAAGGCGGAACGGCAGGTGTTTAGAAAGTCCATCTCCTGAATGTCCAAAGCGGGCAAAGAAAGCACAGCGAGTAATTCGTTTTATCCAGACGATTTGTCGCTCGATTTTGATCCAGAACTGGCCCCCGCTTTCTTCTCGCGTTCATTTAATTTCTTCTGTTTCATGCGTCGGTTCTGAAACCATATTTTTACCTGAGAAGGGGTGAACAAGAAGGAAAGAAAATATAAAGAAAAATAATCAGAACTTTTACGTTCATCTGTTGTTCTTTTTTATCAACTTCTACTAAGACAGTTTGAACTAGCATTCATCTTTAATGTTATAACAAATGCCATGCCTCAAAATGTGAAAGAATAACAAAGGCGCTTCCATACTTGTATGACGGGAATGTAACTACTTTAAAGCATTATGCAACCTTGAATATCATACTTTTCATAAGTATTAAGTACTATTATTTCCATTTATTCATTTATCATCAATTCATTTCATTGTGAAATTACAAATCAAATGGCATGGACAAATATAAATATTATTCAAAACGGAGAGGACGAAAACAAAATCCCTTCTTTCATTGTTTTCACAGTCAGAGTGTTGGAAAATGAAGCATAAAGCAAGTTGTAATGTGTCCATAATGACTCTTCCCAAGATTGCTCCTAGACAAAAGACTCTATCAGATATCTAGATACAATATAAAGAAGATGGTAGTGTGAATTGCTCCAATTTTTCCCCTCTTACTGAGAAATGGCATAAAGCCTTACGGCAATCTTTGATTTGCCCGCAAAGTTTACGCTCATTACGAGTTCCTGTAAATGGCAATTTACATTCGTACGACCACATTTGCAACTTAAAGCACTATGACGACACCATGGTTTTTATGAAGTTATTTGTGAGGGTAGAATATTCTATTACACATTTCTATTTCAGTTCTACCCATATTGAGAAGCAGTGTACACTAGGGCATGTTTTCTTTCTTTCTTTTTTTTAATAAAATGGCAATAATCGACTTATTCCTCAGATTAAAAATGCGCGCTATTTCATAAAGTTGGTTTCATTTCTTGGCAAGAAATTGAAATTTCGGACAATTAATGCTGTTGGGGGTATAACCACTGCAACAACAACAACAACAAAAATACCACTCATATAAGACGAAGAGATATGTGCAGTCAAAATGGAATATCAATATAGATTACCATAATCCTACTCCATAATTATAATCGCATGGTATTATGATATTGAATAACATGTCAATCATAACAAAATTAGACCTCTGAGAATCGGGAATTAACAACTAGAGAAATTAATTGTCTTTTCCAAATGACATCGTTACCAGTAATGGGCGTGTGACTCTGTATGATGTTTGTTCAAAGACAATGTTCGAAGTTTCAGAGGAATGGCAAGCTTTAGATAAATTAGCCTGTTTGACGGTTGAATAGCTACTATTGGAGCTACATACGTATTCCACAGCCCTGCCGGATGTCAGTAATTTTTCAAAACGATTATGGAGAGA
Source organism: Diadema setosum (assembly GCF_964275005.1). Lineage (NCBI taxonomy): Eukaryota > Metazoa > Echinodermata > Echinoidea > Diadematoida > Diadematidae > Diadema > Diadema setosum. The sequence goes on from NC_092698.1 coordinate 4,420,718, forward strand.
CTTGCATAATCTTGGACATGTGTAGAGACTTTCCCAATCGTCTAGGATTCACGCCGTGGATAAACATGAAACACTCGAATTTAACAGCAAGTTAGCTTATCTCCCATGATAGATAATGATTACTAACAAAATACGTACGTCATTGTTGACGCGGAGATACCCGATTGGTGCGGTGTAATCAGCATGAAAATTTGTGTGTCAAGTTTACTATTTGTTTGACTTACAATCCATTTCTTCATGTTATATTGTTTCTATATTATATGTCCTTTTACGAACACTGGTTTAACATGAAAAGACCAGAGAAATTCAAGTCTTAACAGAATAGTATGAAGTGTCACATTGGGGCTGAAATGGCAATCCTTGCTTAAACTTGAAATTTCCATTCTCTATTTACATCAGGTTATTTTGCAACATTTGTAACAACTTGCCAGACGATGCAAAAAAAAAAAAGAGAAGAAGGTGAGTTGCCTCTTTTTGTTTTCTGTGGATCTGAGGATTTTGTTGGATTATTCTCTATATTTTTTTCAGAGACATATAACATTAGGTGAGATTAATTTTTCATGAACACAGATTAATTCTACAGGACTGCTAACCTGCCGCTCCGACAGACTTAGTGACTGCGACAACCGCGCTCGCCTATCTCTGGTGAGATACTGATGTGACTGGAACTCCTTCTCAAGCTCGAAAATCTGTAACTTGGTATACGGTCGACGCTTCGTTCTGCGGGGTAGGGCTGCGAGGGCGATCATCCAGCTGGGCGTATGGTGAGCATCGGCTGCAGAAAAGCACGAGGTGTCTGTTAAACTTTCGCTAGACATGTAACATCTTTCATCACCCCTCTCAAACATACGGACACACACACACACGCACACATACACCCACCCACACATAAAAATATGCACATTTTCATACAGACATAGACGTGGTAAAAGCTTTTTTTTTTTCCCTTTAATAAATGAACGGGTAGATGTATTTAGCAGTACCATAGTTTGGTTGATGATGTTGTTTACTACGTGACGTCTCTTCCTCAATGTTTCGAATTTAATTTTATGTTTGTTTATGTACCATGTGTAATATACAATAATGATAAACGCGTGATCCATTTTCTTTTGTGAGATAAGTAGGAAAAAGGGTCTCTGTTTCCCTTTACGTTCAAGTAATGGTCAATAAACTCTTGGCCTTCATATTCAGTTTGTGTATTTTTCTTTTAATTTTTACTTTTCATGAAAATATCAGAAACTTGCGGGTATTTACAAAACTGCAGCAAACGAGCAACTAAAAAAGAAAGAAAACATAAAACATAAAAAGACGCCATCCTAAAGGGGAAGGTCGATGGATTTGGTACTATTTCATTCATTGGACACTTAAAATTTCTTTTTGATCATCAACCAATATGCGCATTAATACGAATATTTGTTCCCGTGAAGATTATGCAATATCAAAATTCGAAAGCTTTGGGGACTTTGGGGACAGCTGTTACGTATCCGGAAGTTCATACAGGTAAGTCAGTCGCAGAAGCACACTCAAAACGATTGCTTGGCTTGGGAGTTTTCTATGCGATGATATAAAATACTTGAGCAATGAACCTACAACATTAAGGCCTCTCATTTCCGTTTTTGTGTGATTTCATACATGTATTAAGTCATAAAACATTTAAGAAAGTAAGCACTCATCATGATTTTTAAGTCTTCACTTAGCAGATTGTCGTGTATTTCAGGAAGGTTCACTTTGTTATGATATTAAGGGAAGATAAGACAGATGAGTTTTCAGGTGCACATTTTGATTAAGAACTTATTTATTTATTATTTCAGTTTTGTTTAAAAAGTGAACAGGGTAGTAACGTTCAGGGCCCAAGGGCCTGATTTTCAATTGAGCCCTGTTACAAAAAGCGCATATTTCAAATGAAAATTGCGTAATACAACAGCAACAAAAAAGAGAAAGGGAATGAACATGTAGAAACAAACAAGATGTGATGTTAAGTAAAAAGTTATACACAATTAAAGATTAGAGCGGTAAGAAATGGTCGTATAAATCACGTTACTAAAATGTACAAAACAATGAGCAAGAACAGAAATGATACGGTAACGAGTAGAAAGTACACTTATACACATTGTTAAGGATATTGAAATATTGTAAATAGGTTCACACAGTACAAGACCAACAAAAAGAAGACAAAACATACAAACATACAGAAGTTAAATGAATGAGAGTTTTTCAGTTTAAAGTGTCTCACAATATCCCGTGTACTATAATGACAGGTTGTACAAGACGAAGTTAGTGGGTTCAGATATGTGTACCTTTTGTAATTCAACCTTAGAAGCACGTATCCACATATCTTATGACTGTGAAGCTGTTTGTAAGCTCAGACAGGAATTTGTACACAAGACTGGTGAAAAATTCAATATCAAGTTAGAAGATTTTACAAGGAAAAGACTGATGTTTGGCTTCATCAAAGATTGGAAAGGATCCAACAAATTGTGCCATTTGACATTAACGTTCAAAAGATACCTCTATCATTCAATAGCAAATGCAAAAACACCTTGTCTATCTGGATTGATATGTTTTATTCACAACACAAAATACATGGAACTTATATATTATTGGCAAACAAAAGAAAACTGAAAAAATAAATCATTACAAGATTAAATGATCCCTGTTTTGATGCTTATCTTTAATGAATAACATTACTTAATATTTGTATCTTATGATGTTTGATATAATTCCTTTCATTTTTTTTTTGTTTCTGCTGTTTGTTTCTTTTTTCCCCATTTTTGCATTTTGATCCTACTGTATAAATTCCTAATGTGATCACTGTTGTTTTGTAGGGCATATTAATTATTTGATCAATAAAATGTTTACAAAAATGACAGATGAGTGCATGTGCAAAACTTTAGAGCCAAGAAAACACAATCAAAAGGGATCAATCTATTCAGCAATGCAGAAATAGCATGTGTTACATACATTGTTACATTGTTACATAACAACGCGTTTTCTATACTTCAGAATGGCATATTTTACTAATTAATGATATGTGTGCCTTTTCATTGCAAGATTTCAGGTATTCCTTTGAAACCGATTACACAGTGTTAAGGGTAGAAAAACGCATTACATAACTGACTGAGATGCTTTGATTTGTCACCTGTGTCAAAGATTACAGAAATGATTTTGATGGATATTCGTGATTTGAAAGCTATTAAATGTATTGTTCACCATTGGAAGCAGCAATCTAAAATAAAGTTCGAGTTATCACATTTGATGCATATGTGTAGGGTTAGTTGTATCACAAAACATCCTACCATTAATAAAAATGGCAATAAAGCCTAAAATATAAGGAGATATCACTTTTTTTCTCAATAAACCATAGCTGGTGGACGGTTTATTCTAGAAACAGTTTTATTATAACTATTGTTCGCATTTTGTATACGAACAATACTTAACATTGACTATGCTGATTAACATATTTTACATTGGTTGTTTCTATCCCTAACTCACATTTTAGAGCTATTTTGAAGCACTAAAGCTGGGTTTTTGTTTCACCTGCAAATGGTAAATTATGCCCTTAAACGTTTGATAATTACCAGCCTGACACACACACATACCCACACACACACATGAATAAGGTGTATATACAGTGGTAGCATTATTTCAGCAATTGGTATATCACGGTAAATATCATTTCTGATCTAAAAGCTAGTATACGCAGCATTATCTGCTAAGAGTAGTATTTCACTGTATTTCTATCAAACAAAAATGGACGTAGCGTTGAATATTAAAATTTAATTAATGATAAATAATAACAACGAATGTTGTTATTTAAATAAAATGTAGGACCATCCCAGCTGGTAAATATCTTTCAAATGCAAGCGAAATTGTCCCAGAGTACACTATTATCAAACCCAGACAGAAACCGTGTCTTGAGACCTTATACAGATCGCAGGAGGGTAGCTAAACTAATGTAGACACATTCCAAATTTTGCCGTATGGGGGTTTCTGCCTCATGAGTGATTTCTTCTACTCCTCTATTCGTTTTATTTTTCAGTCTGATGTATTCAAGACAAACTAGTTATATTTGTTTGCTTTTTTTTTTCTGTGTGTTTTTTCTTTTCCCCCCTCGCCGCTGAGAAATGTGTCTGCAGGCTGCCTTGCCTGTCTCGAGAGAGGAGGGGTGTGTGTCGAGATAATCGGGTCTAAATCGCCGGCCATTTACCAAATTTCACTAAATGTCCCAATGGAAGAAGGAAGGCAAGTGCTCCGACTCCTGCTGAAAGCTAATACCAAAGATTGCTTTTGAAAGAAAGTTCACAGCAAGGCAAGGCATGGCGAGGGAATGTTGGGAAGAAATAATGGGTCCTCGATAGGGGTCATGGCCATGCAGCAAATCAGCCTTTCGACAATGAGTATTGTTCACACTTTGATGATTTCTCCTCACGAATCTACGAAAAACAAACACATTTGCGTGTGTACACTCTAAAAACAAACAGACACACAAATAAACAAGGAAACAACACAAATATGTATACAAATGATATACATAGACAGGACACTAGAAATGTCACGGTTGAAAACAAAGCAAACTTAACTGATGTAATGCGTCTAAAATTACTGTTCTGTATATCTGTACTTGATGGTCAAAAATTATTGTATTGAATCATTGGTTTTATTTTAAATTCCAACAGAATAAAAACAAAGAGATATTACAAGCATACATTCAATACAATTGCAACTTTTCGTAAGGGTACATGCATGCAATGTTTAAAGGATCTGGGGAGACCCAGATCAAAGAGCTGGAAAGTGGATCATCCTAACATATTACATGTCATTTTAACGTGAAGAGATTATTATAAGATGCACATTTCTGAAACACATTATACATAGATAAAATATCAACATTTTCCTACATTCTAAATAACATTCGACCAATACACCCCCCCCCCCCAGCACTTCCGATCGCAGGACTTTCTTTATGTGTTTGTGTGTGTATATATGTATGTGTGTGTATGTGTGTGAAACTAAAGCCAATTCAAACAATTCAACCAAACAAATCATAATATGTGACTCTGCATCACAAAACCAACAAAAAGTCGCCAGGCATGAATTTTTAGCTAAGGGCAGATTCTAAAAGAGCAGATTGTAAGCTTGAAAATGATGTATAACTCAATTCAAATAGACTCTCCTAACCTATCTATACAATGGAAAGAAAGCACACATTATGGGAAGTGTAGGGTCCATTCAAGCGCTTAATCTTTACCAAGCTGTGCTAGCTGTGTTACGAATGGGACCAAAAATGGGATATAAATGTAAACCAATGAAGGGATTATAAAACTAAGCTGAAATTGAGCATGCTGTATTAGCACATTCTGTCCATGATTAATGCCAACTTTCAGAGCAGTAGCATTATCCTTTCAAAAGTTACTAGAGTTGAAAGTGAAGAGTGAGCAAAGGATATAAAAAGGATCTCTATTGGACATACCTGATCACACTACTCTACAAAAAAAGGGATTGTAGAAAAACCGCTAAAACACACTTTCCTATTCATTCTATGATCCCAAACCTAAGGATAATGTAGAAGAATAACTCTTTCAGATAATATAAAAAAAAACTCAAGATTGACATGGCTGACCCGTTTCACCTTTTTTGAGTCCTCATGTAAAATCAAGGGGTGTGACTTTTTGTTCGTTTTGTGATGCACGGTCACATATATCATAGAAACGAAGGATTTTTTTTTTTTTTTTAATCTTAACACCATTAGAGTGTGTGCAGAGTGCAGTGTGTGTGTGTGAGTGTGTTTTTCTTTCGGGGAACCTAATCTCACAAGCATATGCTTCTATGTAGGTTCCAACCACACACAAATTTATTTATCCGTCATGAATGTAATGTACTTGAGAATGATTTCAATTGATTTTGTGCCATATAAATGCTATTTGTATAATATTATGCTGAACTTATTACTAATGATTCAAGTGTTACTTTACATTGTCATGGGTGAATGACACAACACTGTATGATTTGTGTGGAAACTTAATAAATAAAATGAAATGAAATGAAATGAAATTATTTGTGACACTAGGATGAAGAATCGGTTTTAGAGGTAAAAGAAAGTCTTGACCGATGGACATCTTTTGCTAATATATATATATATATATATATATACATACATGAATAGATATTAGCCTCTGCCAAAGCTTAGTTTCTTTAAATCAATCATTCGTATGTACATTTTAAGGAGACAACACTTAAAGCTGTTCATTTGCCTATATAGGACAACATGAAGCAGACAAATAAAAAAAAAGTTTCTAGAATTTATCAAATGAGTTAAGGATTAAATTTCGTTTACGATCATGATCAATCCTGGTCATGATAAAAAATAACTTTGCATAAATAGGAAAATATATATATATATATATATTCACCAACAATATATTCACAAAACTATTGGTCAAACTATTGGCTTTCTTGGGCGACGATAAATTCCCGAAGAGAAACGGGAAAGTGTAAATGAAAAAAAAAAAATAGTGCATTTCTTAACATCATCCAAGGGTTATGAAGTCAATTCAGGAAAATTCAATTTCGTATTATGATATTTTCTATCAAAACTATTAAAGTTAACATGTGCCGTTCTGTGGTTTATGCTAGCATGTATAACAAACTTATTCGATAGTCCTATTCACCTTCGATTATTTTAATTACTGCCTGTAAAAACTACAGAACTAAAATCAACAAGTTTTTGTTTTGTTTCTTTTTTAAATTAAGCAGCAAGTTAGTAAATCCTATGTAACATGCGATATCAGTAATCGTAGGCTGTACTTGTATATATGATTTTTTGATATAGTCATCTTTACTTGGAAATTTTTATGAAATGAGAAATATCATCTTACCTTATACACTGCCCCTAGCACTTAAAGTTTCCCAGTTGAGCAACCACAAAGAAATCTATATTGCGTGCTTTCACATATATTTCGTAATTATTTCGTACAAACATATTTATATTGATATCACTAGTAATGAATATACATATTCAGGATTTGTCATAATGTCTAAAATAAGGTTTATGGGTATCGGTATCACCAAATGTTTCATAAGTTTCCTTTTCTGCTGGGTTTCTTCTTGCGTTGGATTCATAAATGAGTATATAATCAAACCACTTTTATTGAATTTACTCGGAAACAATACCATTGAAAATTGCAGTGTCTTCTATAACTGTCTTCGGTTGCTACCTGCATGAAACATCTCAAGATATTTCCGTATCTGATCTAGGCTTTAACACCAAATTAACTTTTACACTTCTATTAAATGAAAAAGAACAAACACAAGGGATATCGGGGTTTTTCTGAAAATTATTGCATTTTTTTAAACGCAGGTCATGTAGTTTTGTCCTGTTACAGAGGCAAAAATTCTCGGAATGTCTCCGGCTAGCAAGTCAACATGCCGTGCGCATCTAAACAAGTGCAACTTACCTTGATTAGAGACAATCTTATTCTGGCAAGTAAAGCTAATAAGGAAAAGTAGTGACGTCCTCTTATGGAAAAGGGTGAAAATGGTGTCTTATTTATCAATTTCTGTATTTCTTGGGTTTTATACCTCAACTACTTTTCCACAAAAACTTGACAAAATTGATATTATGTGTGTTGATAACTAAGAGAATAAAAAAAAAGATTTTATTTCATTTTTACATATTTTAGGTTAAAATTTGAGGCTAAAATGAATATTTCGGTGTTTATCTTTTTTTTAAAATTCAAGTTCTGCCATAATGTAAATGTGTCCTTTCTTCAAGCAATGTAAGTGGACTGTCACAAGCAAAATCTGCAAAGTCCAACACTCCATATCCCTGAGATAATGATTCGCTATGAAAACCTCAATCGAAACTTGTATTCACTGTTAAACTGCACGTAACCAATTAACAAGGTGATTGACGCAAACACGCGAAAACATTGATCTTCCGTTGGATTAACGGCTTTTCTTTTAGATTGACTGACACAGTAAGGGCACTTAGGTTAAAAGTCAGTTTGTTTTTTCATAGACCTAATTATAAATACGATTAAAACAAAAGAAGGGAAAGACAAGATATGAGACTCTTACTCTGCATGTCAAATTCGTGCTTTCGATATGTCATTCCGAGGTCGGTTGTGATGATTAAGGCCATGGTATACTTTAATCTACTCTGGTATGTCACATAAATATTGTTCAAAAAATTGAAGGTCTTTGGCAAATTTACATAATTTTGCTGCCGACAGATTTGCGACTCTTCTAATTGTTACTTTTCTGGCATCCTCCTGTATTGTCATTTCTGTTGTCTTTCTTTTTTTTTTTCTCCTGGAAATAGTTTTGATGCGCTTTTCAGCTGGTACTAATTTGGCCGTTTGCATAATATCCTCACCAGTTTGAAACAACAGTTTTGATATTTTCCGTCCTTTGTTAATCATACCAGGGAGGTGGGAGGGAACCCAACTCCATTACCACTCCGCGTGGGAGACTTTGCGATGATAGATAACTGTATGTCATCTCATAGCATCACCGGTCATCATTCATTATCATTATCACAATTGCCGAGTTACACCAATCCGTATATGCGTGTGTGTGTCTGTGTGTGTGTGTGCGTGCGTGTGTGTGTGTGTGTGTGTGGGTGTCTGTGTGTTTAACGTGTTCTGATATGACACAATGATTATCCAACAAAATAATTATGAACCAATATAACTTCAACAGAAGACTGAACATAGTAGCGCCTAACGACGAAGGCAAATAGCACTATAGACACACGCACACGCACATGCCCACAAGCATATTTATATTCATGTATACAAATACATGTATATTTTCATGTATAACTATAAATGCACAACGAATATATATATATATATATATATATATATTGCAAAATGTGATGGCGACAGTGATGACTGTGAAATATCAACAGTAATTTGTAAAATGGTATAACCATAATAAACATGTCTATACAAATTACGTCGTTATTACCTGTAACGTTCCTTTTCCCTACATGGACTGATTCGGCAAACGTGTGTTTTGGTATTAAATGGCATAATGAATCACTCCGTACATTACGAATATGATTCATGATTTTAAAGACCGTTTTATTCGTATCACTGCAACAAACGTTGTACACGAACACGTGGTATCTTACAATCATGAAAATGATATTCCATTTTTTTTTTCATTGTGCGTTTGATTACACTAAATCGTGAATTGCATGAACAATCAATGTCCAAATAGTCTTTCTCCATGATTACAACATATTTTTTTATTTCGCACAGAGATCCATAAGTCAGTAGTCATTTCAAAGACAGCTGACGATGAATATTGCACCATGCTGCCACTTACTATTCGTGGGAAATGCAATTAAAATGTCCTATACTATTCCGAAATACATAATGCATTAAAACAGCGGATAGTTGATTCTTCTTTTTTCTCCACCATACTTTGAGACACAATCTACATTTGTAAATGAACAAAGGTTTGAAATGGCATTTACAAATGCTTGGTTCAAAAAGTTGCACTTATCAGTCCCAGTAGCATATACCAGCTATCATCTGTAGGCAGGCCTACGTCAAAGATCGACCCAAAAAGAAAATCGAAATTACGAGTAAATTTTGCTGGTAGTCTTCGATTTCAAGTGCACAAGAATGGCATAAATAGAATAGCTTTCGTCTGAAGACCTGTTAAAGAGCAAAAAAGACGTCGTTTAAATTTGACTGGCAGTGAACGTAGACGCAATTTCCAGGGCAGGGTTAACAGTGAAAAAAAAAAATGAATTAGGATAACTTATGTTAAAGCCATAATGAGCATTGACTTTTGCACAAGGGGAAGGTTCGACACACTAAATGCAGATGAAATAAACTCTATTAAAAACATCTCATGATATATACGGTGTTTTTCTATACTTGGAAACTGGGATAAACAAGTTCATCGTCTTATACAAGAGCAAACCATGAAGTTCAAACAGCACAATTTTATTTCCCATGCTGCAAAATGAATATTTGGAAGTCATATCCTTGTCTTCTGAGGTTCAGTTTCAGCAGGCCTGATTGACGGGGAAAGAGCCCGGTAGTATTTTATCGTTGGCCGTCGCTATGTAAAGTGCACGGGGCTCGCCAGATCACTACCAGCGATTTGTTATTCGCAGTATTTTGTGAAACTATCAACTAAACGAGTATGTAATGAAATAAAAAGCGTATTGCATGTACTTCATACCGACTGTTAAGTTCATTTGGATATGTGTTTTCGATGACGTTAGGCCATTATCTCTCAGATTTAATCTTTCAAGCATTTTGTACATTTTTTACGAAGCTTAGTAACAATGAATTTGCCCCCCCCCCAAAAAAAAAAAATAGCCTGTAGATACCTTAATCCCTCATAGACTGAGAAAAGAGGATGTGAAAAAGTATTTATGAGCACTGATTAACGAACATATTTGACAATCCGAAAGAGTTCTAAAGTAGAAGAGAATTATTATGTTTCATAGTCTTTGCTGTAGGACGAGTCATAGCTGTTATAGTATTGTACGTTCTCTGTACCCCGTGATTCTGCCCATCCGTCATTGAAATTTTTACATTAAAAAAAGCAACACGTTTTTAACTTCTTTCTATCCTGTTTTCTTTTCTATCACTAGTTTCTCTTTTCAGCCTCAACAAAACAAGTCACCAAGCAGACAAATTTGTATAGAATAAATACGTGTATTCATGCGTCTAGGTTGGCAGTTTACAGCAGTTTGGAAAGATGGATGACTGAACAAATTTGTAAAACACGTAGTGAAATCAATAATATTGTTAGAATTTGAGTGAATGACAGACAGCAGGTGAATACCGCTTAGAATGTACGAGAAAACATATATTCTATACCATATCATTTAAGTGGAGTGCCAATGCCTTAAAGCTCAGCTATCCATTAATCAATTCGTTGTTTGTTAAATTTGAAATTAAGGTCACCTCTCCTTCATCTCTTCCTCGTTTGTAGGCGAAGAACATTTATGATGAACATTTTAATGGTGAATATCTAAGAATTCTTTGATGTCTTCTCTATCTATAAATTCCTATAGGGGACCACATTGCCATCACATTCAGTCAGTTATGTCATATTTGCGGAGGGTGGGCTGATTGTGTTAATTACTACTTTCGGAAGAGCGCTGATTTACTAATAATTACACTATTGAAAAATATTCTATGACAAATGTTTTCCAATATTGCGTATCGGTTATCCGCACATTTTTTTTTTTTTTTTTTTGGGGGGGGGGTCTTTTTCTGTTCAATTACGTTGGCACTGATTAGACGCACTCAGAAAAGGTTTTATGGCAAAAACAACGACAACATGATAAATAACGGTCACAATCTCATGGTGCCCAGTGGTCTGTTCTTTTAAATTCTCACTATCGCTATTAAAACGGATAAGTTCGTCTGTAGTTTGCCATCTTTGTAATCTGCAATTTTCCTACATGATTTTTCTATGTCTTCCTATATTTCTAGTCCCTGTAGTTAGTAATTTTGTTGTACTTTTGACAATAAAGGGCAAACTTTTAATCTTGTTTAGGTACACAACTAAAGAAGGATTACGCATTTATCTAAGTCAATTATCTTCTAAATGAAAAAAAGAAGAAGAAGTAAGAGTTAAAACAGTGAGAGAGGAAACTCACGGCCTGCGTTTAGTCGTCCGTGGCTGTAAAATGGACTAACCAAAGACAAAGTTGGTATAATATCTAACGGCATTTTTAAGGAATTTTGATTCAAGATTCAAGATTCAAGATTTAAATTTATTTTCACTTCCATCAAATAAACAAAGAAATTATACACCTTGTCGATGAAAGCAACTTCTTCTAATTGAAAAGAAAAAAATAACATAGTGGGATTGTAAATATGACGTTTTACCTTATCAATATCAAAATTACTGAAATAATGTCTCTATCAAAAGTATGCATGATGTAACCAAGAATATTATCGTCGATATCCCCTGTTCTTAGGAACTCTTAGCTGAAAATGTGATGTTCTGTTTTTAACAACGCCACTGTGACGCTTAACATGAATCTTACTCATGTAATTAGCAAACCATGCATTGTCGATAGTTGCTGGATCCTCACCTGGCATGTTGAAGGGGTAGCTGGCTGCCGGGCTTGGGTAGGAGGGGTAGTTGAAGTAGGAGATGTGCTGCTGATGAGAGTGTGAAGCAGGTGCAGCAGCGGCTGCGTTGTACATGGCTGCAGCAGCGCTCCCCATCGGGGATGGGTAACGTATGTGCGCACCAGCTCCTGATCCGCTCAGATCAAAGCGCTGGGGCTGCTGCCCTGCGTGTAGTTCCATGCTCATACCGTTGAATTGAAAAGTCGGTGTCGATCGTAGAGCCTTACTCTGGTCGTCAACAATGGGCGGGATTCCCGGTGGGGTGCTGGCCGAGGGGATACCCATGGCAGCTGCCGTGGTCGCTCCCGAGCCCGCCGGCTGCAGGAACCTGCAGTCGGGACGCGAGTTGACGTAGGCGAAGTGGGCTGCCGCCGCTCCGGCGTGGTGCATGTATGTGCTGCCGTTACCTCCCCCTGTCGACGAGGACGAGGCCGTGCTAGCTACGACCCGCTCGCCGCCGCTTATCTGCATGAAGCCTGCACTTGACATTCCAGCGGGGTTCCGACATTGAAATGTTCCAGACAAATTACACGATTTGCTTCCGAAGCCTTGGGGAACGTTATCCATTTCTTGTTGCCTTTTTAGGTTCTATGGGCTAAAACTTTCGTTGGCACCTCGAAGAGAGGGATAAATTGTAAAATCCGATTGATTATTCAGAAGTAACAGATGCAGCAGTGTTGAAATATGTTAGTAATGTATTGTAACCTAGAAGCGAAAGTTGCATGATATGACGCGTGACGTTTGTATTGATATCATTTGGCCAAGGATGGTCAATTGAAAGGTTGTATATAACAACCATACATTCCAAAAATGAAATATTTACAGTAGCATTGTTGTCGGATTGTCTGAAAACCGTCCCTCTCACTCGAAACTGCAGGATTTAGTGTAATTGTCGTCCTTACACAGGAATCCTAACGTTGGTTTACGACAGGTATTCGCCAGGCTTTATGGGGTGCTTACAGCTCGCTAGAATGAGTTAGAGTGGGAGGGCGGCCCCGGATCGAGGATAACTCAGCTGCGCTGAACTTGACCTCGTGCAACACTCATACACGCAACTAATTATTGCTGTCGCCGCCGCAAACGGCCACGCGGCTTAGAAGACACATCAAACGAACACAACAATCCAGTTGCTGAAGAATGCATTACGTTTTCATCTTCCGTGCATTTTTCTTTTTTTTTTTTGTTTTATGTTGTTTTCACACCTTTCTCTCTCTCTCTCTCTCTCTCTCTCTCTCTCTCTCTCTTGTTGTTGTTCGTTGAAACCATCACTTTGTCATTTGGTGGAATGGCCTTTCTAGTGATAACTCTTCATTTGCATGCATGATCTACCCCCGCCCAGTGGGCGCGTCATGCGATACTATGACGTAGATTTGTGTCACCAATCACTAACTTCACATCTGACCACACTATTTCTTTTGATAATTCTGTTTAACTCTTTAAGGACTGACTGTACAGCTCTTGATGCACTCAAAGTAGAACCCCTTCGAATAAACAATCACGCATTATTATTCTGGAAACTTCATCCAATTTGACCACTTTCGTGGAGGATGCATGGGACTGTCCAAAATGCTTCGTTTTCAAACATTCCGAGCAAATGAATACTTAACATCTGCCTATATAAAAAAAAAATAACAATTTGCGTCTTTGTTATAATAATCCTCGAAAGTCTTGCGGGTTTTTTTTTCTTTTCATTAACAGTGTGTGAATGTGTTTGTTTGTTTGTGTTGTCATCGAAATAGAATAAGATTGAAAACGATCAGCCCCTGAATTTTAAAGGTTGATCTATTACTACTACTTATATTAACTATTTGATAGCATAATGATTAATATATTGATGATAAAAGTGTTAATGACGAAAAAGAATATGATGATGATAATGACAATAGTGATATTGACGCTAACTACTACAACTGTAATACAGATTCCAGTGTTACTGTTTGATTATTTGGTACCGCGCGATACTGAATATTAACTCTCGTCTCCCTGATAGTAATGGTTATCAAAATTCATCCCAAGTGATAGCTTGAATCACATCGTTACTTCATCAACTTCTTTAATACAAAACATCAACAAACAGGCAACTGGGTGTGATATATCCCGCCACATTATATCAAATCATCTATTTGTCCTTTTGCTTTTGGCATGGCCCCCATCTTGCAGAGTTTGGAGCCTGTAACATGGCTTACAGAAAGCAGAGTGGCTCTTGAAAAAGAGATAGGATAGAACAATCAAATAAATTGTAATAGTAAGAGCAAGACTTCAGCATGTGGGTAGCTGTGACTAGAAAACGGAAAAGAGAGCCACGTTCTCGTTGTCGCAATGTGTGCTGATTTTGCAAGGTTAAAGATCAAATCAACAAACCAACAAAGAGCAAACAATGCGAAAAGAATATGAAAGGCATGTGAACAACAGAAGCTCCCTCTGTACCTTATTCATCTTCAGGGTGTCTTTTATCATTTATATGCTGTGAATGTTCTCTTTTCTCCGTCTAGCAGTCTAGTTGGTAGTCCAAATCTCGTCTGATTACAGCAATTCAGCACTGGAACGGGGATTAGAGATGATAGTGATAAACGTAAGCATTTAAAAGAAATGTAATCACATCCATTTTACCTGGAGACTGCAGAAAGTGCACTATTAAAGGCATAATTTACCATTTGTAGATGAAAGCATTAGTGCTATGAAATAGTTCTAAAATGTGAGTTAGGGATAGAAACAACCACTGTCAAAATTTGAATCCGTATAATCGATGTTAAATGTTGTTAAATACACAAAATGTGAACAATAGTTATAATAAAAAATTTTCCAGACTAAACCGTATACAGTTACGGTTTATTGAGAAAAACCCTGATATCTCCTTATATTTTAGGTTTTATTGCAAATATTTCATATGGTAGGATGTTTTATGATACAACAGACCTACACATATGCATCAAATATGATATCTTGAAAATTTTTGAAATCACTGCTCCCAAAGGTAAACTGGACCTTTAAGCAGCTATGTAAAGAGCGCGCGAAGTCGGGTACCCGCACGCGTCATTCGGATTGTCGCAAAGTCACGTGCTTCTTGCCGGGTGCATCTCAACGGACATTTCGTTAGATAATATTGTAAGACTCCAGACTCGATGTGAGATTGCAATGCAAATATTCATGTTACATAAATGCTGTATATCCTTATCGTTCAAAATAAGCATTTACCAAATTTCTCTACCATTTTTAAAGTGTGTAGTATCTGTACACCTGTATTCAAAAGTTAAAGTCTGTTGACCTATTTGGGGAATACAGCCCTTTGTGACTTGAACCATCGTCCCTCCCCGTATGAACTTGACACGATCCTTGTATTGCGAATCGCACGCCCAAAACTTTTCACACATCCAAAGTGAGCATAGTGTATGCATTATTAATCTATTGCAATGTTATTTGCAATTCTAAAAAAAAAAAAATGGTACATGTATCACCTTTAGATGTAACATCGTGTGATTCAATCACCTGTACGATTGAAATAAAATCAATGTTAGATTGAATCAAAAATAATTTCATCTTTGAACAGATGAAATAAAAAACAAGCGAGGTGAAGGGCACTATCTACAATGAGGCAATTGATATAGATATCTCTCCATGAGCCTAGCTGCCAATTCTAATGGGTGTGTTTTATTCTACTCAAGTTGTGCGACTATTGCACAAGTTTAAATTATTTTTTGGCAGTTCGTTCTATCAAAGCTGTTGCTGAGGTGGGTTGTTGTTATTTCTGCGTTGTTCAGGAAGAACTTTAAAGCGCCCTACCCTCTTCGAAACATGAGCAGAAAACAAGACTGGAAGCAGTCTATCAACCTGTCGTTTTCAAATCTGAATCCGGGGAGGTCGAAATGCCCCTGGCATATTTTCGCAATTGCCCTGGGATGTAGTCTCTTATGTTACAACAAGCAGATGCCCAAGTGTTGAAATAATGTTTCTGACAAAATCATTTAGATAATTTCCGCTTATTTTGTCAGAGACTCAAACCTGCAGCAGAGAAGATGTATACTTATCAAAAATGAACTAACAAATTGACCAGATTGAAGGAAAAACAAACAAACAAACAAAACAAACAAACATCATGTTCAAGTTCAAGTTCAAGTTCAAAGTTTATTTCATTTTTCACAAAAACATATGTTTCACTTCATTTAGTAACAGAAAATAAGGTAAGTAGAACATAGTGTAATAAAAAGAGTATAACAATTGAGGACGTAAAGTAATCATACATTGTATTGCAAGAAAGAAACATAAGTGATCAAAGCGAAATACATGTATACCATTGTTTTAAATGCGAAAAATGGAGGGACCCACTAAAAAGACAGAGCTTGTAGTATGTGGGTCCCTCTGGAGAAGAACATCAACGAAAAGATAAATTGAACCGTCGTATATACAAAAAGATAACAAAGTGGAAGAAGTCTGGAAGCCCACCAGAAATTAGATTAACAAATAAATACATTTATATAGACGCGAACTAACATAAAACAAGACTAGACAGCAAGACAACTACTAAAGAAAAGGTTGTAAAGGACAAAACGGGATGGACGGGTTCTACCATACCCCTTCCTAATTATCTCCATATGTCCAAAAATAAAATCGTCCCAGTATTTTCTAACTCCTGCAAATCGGGTGTATGATAATTATTGTTACACGGATAAGAATTGCTTCTCCTGTTCATTTCATTCATTCATTTCATTTATTTTCATTCTTCCAACAAAATATAACACAAAGTAAATCAAGAAAATTCAGTCATAAGCATATACATTACAAAGTATGACAAGGATATCTCACACTTACTGTAGAAGAGAATGTCTTCTACAGTAGGTGTGAGATTTCCTTGTCATACATCTGATGTATCTATAAAAAAAGATTCGTGTTGTCGCACAGTCTTCCTATAGCACAAAGTACAACGTGCTAACTTTCACCTCGGCACAAGTTGACTATAATACATTTTAATCTTTAAATGACATGGAAATAGATGTGTAGAGCCCTTGTGATTTACATGGGTATATGTTCTCGTTAAATATATATTGCTGTCATCACAACCGTTAATTCGTCTGGAATTTTGAGTTTGTTTGGTTTTTTTTTCTCCTATAATCATATTTGATAAGAAAATTCTATATTTCTGAGTATCATCTCCTTCCCCCTTTTTTTTTTTAATTAGTTGCACCAATGTTCTTTATCTTCTTCTCTACACTTGGTTTCTATTGGGACCAACACTTGCGTTATCATGTTTATCAAAGTAGGTATTTCTCTTGCATTTTTACTTCGATTAAAAGTTTCACCTATTGATCGTCACACTCTTATGATATCTTATTGTGCATCCACGCTAGAGATATCATGCATCATGTTATTTTGTTATACAGCCATATCTGATGTATATATACATATATATATATATATATATATATATATATATATATATACATACATACATATACATATATATATATGCATATTTCTTTTTCTCATGGAGATATATGAAAGTAAATTGAAATGAATTGAAATGACAAATTTGATTGTTCACATATCTGCATCTCTCATCAATACGCAACCTGCAGATATGATGCATGAAAGCTGAGGAAATTTTGTGTTAATGGATATTGCTCTGTATCGCTCAGATCATCGATGTAGCGCGACGTTATGACATTACAGTTGGAATGGTTCGTCAATACCAGCATTTAATGCAACCCAGCAATAGCTGATCTTACTTTTCCTCGCTATAAAGTCATTGAAGGTATATTCACCATTTCTAGAAGTACGAATAATTGTGTCGAGGTACCTGCTTATTTATTGAATTTCTGTGGTAATATTTCCAGACGAGTGTATGTTTCCGGGGCAGAGATGAGGGGGAAAAAAAAAAAAACCTACACGCACAAACAATGCCTGGTAAATTCGTTTGTCTGGAGACAGCCTTCAAATTAAGGTGATAAATTACAGTTGTCGTCTGCTGTTTTCCTATTAAAAGACATAAAATGGGAAGTTAGCAATTTGCCTTTAGCATTTTTCAAAAAATATAACGGTTGTTTGTATGAATTTGAATACATTTCATAACGCACACGACATGAGGCAATTATATAAACTTATTAAAAGAAAAGACAAAGCAATTTTGAATACCGCAGTAAGGTGTTTTAGACTTGGACTGGTTTAGGCAACGTATACCAGTCAGCATTGCCATGATTGTCTGGCGCTATTGAAGGTAAAGGAAAGATGGAATTCGCTAACATCCTCCATTCTTGTTCTGCTGTCTTTATTTTGTTTTCCTTTATTTTGCTCTGTATTAGTGTGCTTTCATACATCTAAAGTGGGCATAGGTCAAAATAATGAATAAGTACTTGGTACTGAAAAATCGGGAAATAGCATTCAACACAGACATACTAAAGCTTTTCGACATGCACTCATTAGAGTAAAATCGCAGGTCAATATTATGGTTTTAGTTTAAAGAGATGAAATCAAACAACATATGCCTTTCTAACCGTCCCACGAGTAAAATCCATGCTTATCCGTCCTTGGTGGATAATAGGCCTAATAAGAATATTAAATAAGAATTGTCTCTTTGATACTGTGACTGGCTCCAAGGCGGCGGTGGGATATCGAATATGGATATTTCATATGGAACATGCATAAAATGCCTTAAAAGACTTGCCAGCACTCTTAGGTACGACAATGGGCTGTGTCATTTCCACTTCACCTCAGTAAAGAGCTCATCATTAGATTGCTACACGTGAAAATAATGTGAGGATTTATGTGCGTTTTAATGATATCGCCATAACATGACTGTGGTGTAACGACGTAGTCATGCACGTGCTAGTATGCGTGAAAGGGGCGGTATATTTGTGACGTTGTTGTCTTTGTTTCCATTAATTTAGCTTTTGTTACTGATTGTCCCTTGCTCATACATATTTTTAATCATTTTTTTTTTCATTCACGTCGTGTATAATTGTGACAGAAGATTCCATGCTCAAGATATTAACACACGTTAACAAATGAATCTGGTGTAACAAACTTTGCTTTGATTTTCGTTTTCACCATAGTGTCCATGACATAATTATAATAAATATTTGAATGAAAGCAAATAGACGTGTAACATAAGAAAGAACATGGCAGTGCAGGAGAAACCTTAATATTTTGTTAATGTTGTATTTTTATTATAAAATGACTGATTTGAATTCATGTGTTCACTCAATAATCAATGCCAAAACCGTGTCTTAAAAACTACGTAGGTCGTACTAAGTGTGCATATGTATACAGGCCTAATATCGGATTGAAATAGCTGGAGACATAGGACAGTTTATCATTACGCAGTATATACCACAATATTTGATATCTTTGAAAGAATTTTGTGTTTCTTCAGATTTTTGATAATACAAAACAGAAAAAGCTTGAAGAAGATGAAAACTAAATGTAAGAATTTAAGCAGGATTTCGAAGATATAATCTTCAGCAGGCTTATAATTCACCTGTATATTTTGAGGCTCATATGATAACATGAATAGGAGCTACCGTTGAGAGCAAGCCATGAGCTCGTAACCCACTAGTGAGCCGTATGACTCGTGGGGATCTAGTACGTGGGATGATCCAGCTATCACTGTGTAGCAATTACTTTTTTTTTCTTTGAGCAAGTAAAGCATATGTCATTCTGTCAGGTAGTGAACCACTTGTCTGTATTGTCTGTAAAGCCCTTAATTATATTCATAGATTATTGTTTGTTTGCTTGTTTGCAATTATTCTGCTTGTCAAGTCAAAACAAAATCAAATGATATTCTTGTACAAAATTAAGCAAAACAACTAAGTTAAAAAGAAGCAAAAGTATAAGTGTCGTGTGATACTACAGCAAGGTGACTGGAAAATGTTATTGTTGTATAAATCATAAAGCTGTATGTTTGATTCCTTGTTTCGATGAATAGTGAAGTAAGAAAAAAAAAGAACAACTCATTTTTCATAATGCACCGTCCTTATCCAAGTTCCGATAATCAATACAACAAGAATAGTTTGAATATTTTATTAGTCTCAGCTGTATGTTAAGTACAAGTCACAATTAGCCATCTACGCCATTTGGTGTTTACTAGCATGACTAGTGTAAGTTTATTTGTACTTTTTTATTATTTTCTAATTAAATAAAAACCTTTCAAATTAGAACAAATGTCGACCACAAGATGAATATGCTTTGCTTTTGTGTAGTCAAGTGTGGGATAAATTGAATATTCAAACACAGAAAGTTAATTCGAAATGCCAATTTGACATGCTAAGAACAAGGATGGATTAGAATTGCAAAATCTCAATATAGTTTGAGAATGGGACATCAGATTTTTAGAATAACTTTCGATTTTTTGATAAACCTTATTTTTGGTATTTTTGTATGTTGTTTTTCTTTTGTTGTTGTTGTTGTTATCTGTTTTTGCTTAAGTTTCTACGTGTTGAAGTGGTGAAGAGGCAGCATAGTTGATGATTGATTACTTATGTAATCCCTAATGAGCGAAAAACATGTTCCATATTAAAGTTGATTTTTATAGAAAAAAAAGGAAGTAAAAAGAAACGACTATATCACTGCAGTCGGTCAAAACAAAAAGGATATGAACGATATACGAAGTTCCACATGTGTTCGAATACATTAACATCGGTCCCAATTAATGAACAACATAATTCTCTCATAAGATCATGTCACAATGCTAATGTATTCTTTACAAAATCATGACATCATGACATCATGACAAAGTAAGTTTACAAACGGAAATGAAGTGATAGATACCTCAAACAAAATGAACTATGCTTTTGAAAGAAAAAGCTTGGAGCTTTATTACGCCTAATGATATACTAGTACACCTGTTTTTCTTGCTCAGTCAGAAAAAGGGATCTAACCGTCAACAGAAAACGCTATAATTTGGGATTTTCGTACTATTGTAAAGCAGACGAACATTCTATATTCGTAAGTATAACAGGGTGCATGTATATGCTATTTCTGAATGTTTTCTAAAACGTTCTTTCAATGTTTATTATACAACTGGAGTTTTATCTAAGTAGAAATGGGAGGACAAAGTCAACCGATCAAAACCTTAAAGGGATTGTATATTATTGGTTGAGATGAGGATTTAGCTTCTAAAGTTTTGGTAGATATTTAGAAACCACTTATGAAATGTTAAAGAACACACAATTGTAAGAGCAATCCAAAGTTTATTTGATGAAAATCGGTTTTGAAACGGCTAAGATGTCAAGCAAAAACCAAATGCTTGTAAAACAAAGCGATCCTATAGGGTAGGTCCCACCTTTTATGAGGATCGCTTTGATTTGGATTTCTCAGTCATTTCAAAACTAATTTTCATCAAATAGACGTTGAATTCATTCAAAAAAAAATACCCTCTTTCATATTTCATAAGAATTTCCTCATTTGTCTTTTAGAAAAAGTTGGAAACCTGAACCCCGTCTTAACAAAAATATACCATCCCTTTAACATCGGACATTGATAAAGTGATGACTTGAAGGAGTTTTGCCAAAATTAGAAATGAAGATTATGATCATAACTAAAATTTTCAGACCAACTACGGAATTGTTGTCAGTTTTAATGTGAAAAGTCCCATGAAATTGCTTGATATTTCGGGTTTGCCTTACGTTTTCGTTTCGTAGCTTCTTAAAACGAAGCGAATGGAGGAAACTTTGGAAATTGAAGATTTTGCAACCGTAAGCTTGGTACTTAAAAAAAAAGTGCAAGAAAAGTCCTACCCAAAGTATATCGGGAAAATAATATCTGAAATAAATGCACTTGTGTTTAAGTACTATCGAAAATTGGAATATCAATTGATTCAAAATATGATTTCATATATAAATTGTACCCTTGCAAACCAAGCCGAAATATTTTTGAAAGGAAGACTTTTGGCGAATTCGAGAAGTCGGAGTGTGTGAATTCGAAAACCCGCAATCTAATAAATCGCAAACAACTGACTTCATTAATATCCAGCTCGAATTCCCCCAACGCCGGCACCAAATCATCCACACGTCAACTGGGGGACCAGCGAAACCTCGTAAATATACTCACTGTCAGAGCAATCGCTCGCATGTTCCCCACATTGTCTAAATGGGCCGTATGAAGCACTGTGATGTTTTTGAAAGTTGAACATACATGGGCAGGCCGTTGATCCACAGATATCAGTTGGCAGTTTACTTTACTGCTTGTCTAAGATGTATTTGGTTTTAGCGCAAAACCCGATGTTAAAAGCAGGTAAGTACGCATGGTTATAAGGGCAATTAGTCTGCTAGCAGATAGAAATAGTTGCTTTGTTTATTAACTAACTGACAAAAATCATACGCAATATTACGTTTATTTTTTAATTTTACTTACAGTGTATTTTACATGCAGTCCCAATCCTATATTCCAAGGCTTATAATTGCGATGAATTTCTCAACACTTGTGTTTCGAAATAAATTGTTTATTTCGTCGAGTACATACGACCAATACTTCGCACAACTATATTTTCTCTTAACTGAATTGTCATATCAAAGGCGTCAAACAGCAAACCCAGAAAGGGGGACCCTGCGCTGAAAGGTCAATATCAAACTTCCCATAACAAGCGCCGTGCACAAAGAGAAGGGAAAAGAAATTGTGTGTTCCCGTTTCTCCTCGCAAAATTTGCTGTCAAGGTCGGCACGTCCCTTTGTAGCCTCGCCGTGAATAGTGATAAATGGGCAATAAAAAACAGCCGAAAGAATTGGTAAGTTGAGGCGCTGATCCTCTCGCCTCTCTCTTTCTCTCCCTTCCACTCTTTCTCTTTCTTTTTCTTTGTCTCTATCTTTCCTCCTGTACATTTCTTTTCAAAGGTTTGAATTGTGGTACAAATGTATTCGCAAACTCTGTGAAAGATTGTCATTTTTTTTTTCATTCTTTCACACACACGCGCGCGCACACACACCATGGGTGTATGATTCAGGCATATGGGGGGGGGGTGACTGAATATATATACTAAATAAATCTAAGCTGTGTTTTCGTTTTGGAAATATCGTGTGCACAAGTTATAACATTTCTAAAACATAATTTCGAAAACAGAGTACAGCGCATTCATTTATTAATGCATAGTATTATTCTTGGCAGTTCATGTAACATTCAACACTTAATTATGCATGAAGATAATGGACTTCGAAATGCAATCAAATGTAAAAAGTACAGTTGTCACGGATACGAATCACTGCTGCATAATTTCTCATACTGCTGTAGTTCAAATGTGGACATTGATAAAAAAAAAAAAACCCGCAGATTTATGAATATTCGTTATTCCCAAGGTTCGATTCAGGTCCGAAAATGAGAAAGCGGTTCGTTAATCCGAAAAACGAAATAAGGTTTGCTGATCAGAAAATCAAAAAGGGCACGTTTATCTGAAAAGGTAAATGAACATCAAACTACATTGAATAGCATATCGGTGTAGTAATCTCTTATAGTGAACGTTTTTTTTTTTCCGGAACAACAACCTCATTTCAATTTTTAATTAACGACCTAATTTCAATTTTGTATCATGAAGCCTTATTTCATTATAAGATAACAGAACCCTATTTCATTTTCGGATCAACAAACATGAACCCCAATTCAAATTCAGAGAAAACACACACACCAAAAGGAAAACAAACCTTACTAGTACTTAAAGGGGAAAACGAACTTTCGGATTAACGGAAGGCCTATATAACAAAGGTTGGGGGAAATTGAACCACAATTAATCATTCTGATGCGCCCTATTTCGTATTCGGATTGACGAACCCCCAGGCGAAGGAACTTTGCCTGTTTGGAATAAAGAACGAGCATTATAACCCGGTTGGAGCCTCAGAAAAACTTTGGGATTTCGGTGAAATCAAGCAGATGAGAGATTTTCCAATGAAATTCAAATTAGCATTAAAAAAAAAAAACCGAAATGATAGGACACGCCTTGCCCCCTCCCCACCCCCCCCCCCCAAAAAAAAAAAGAGAAAGAAAGAAAGATAACGATAATATTTTGCATATGTTTTGTAGTGGTGATGATCATTCTACCGAAGGTACGTTAATCTGAAAATTAAATATGGTTCGTTACTCGATCCGAATGTTCGTTATTCCGAAAGTGAAATAGGGTTTATTCAGCCGAACATTTTTAGGATTATTATCGAAGGTTCGTTAATCCAAATATGAAGACGGATCATTAATCTGAATAATGATACAGGGTATGTTATTCCAAAGGTTCGATGGTCAGAACATGATATAAATTTCGTTGTTCCTAACATTCGTTATCGTGGTTATTCCGCAAGTTCGTTCGTATATACTCCAAAAATAAAATAATGTTTTTGGTGAGAAAATTTAAAAAAAAGAAAGGAAAAACATGTTCGCTTGTCCGAAAATAAAATAAGGTTTGTTAGTCCAAAAATGAAATGAAGCTTATTATTCCGAAAGTGAAGTAGGGTTCGTTTTACCAAAAATAAAGACTTCATAATTCGAAAATGGAAAATGGTTCATTATTCCACGGGGTGATCGGTTCGATTCCAAGGCTTCAAACGAAAATCCGAAAACGGAAGAAAAGTTTCGTTAGTCCGAAAATGAAGCAGGGTTCGTAAATGCGAACATGAAAAAGGGTTCGTCAGTCCAAAATAGAAATGATATGTGGTGAAGCTGGGAGCGAAGGGACGAGGGGGGCGTACGTAGGATTGTTCAAAAAGGGTAATCAGTACACTTGATTTTTGTTTTCTTCCTTTCTTTCTTTTGCCTTTGATTGCATGCATGGCTCATCGTGACGACGATGAAGAAAGGGGGGGGGGGGTATCGAGAAGAAGAGGAGGAGGAGGAGGAGGAGGAGAAAATATTTATTTTTTTTATCAATAATAGAATAACAAATTACCATCGTATTCCAGTGCGCCAATATATGTATTGTATGTATTGTATGTATTTGTGTGTGTTTATATACATGTCTGTATGCGTGTATTGCGTGTGTGTCTGCGGGTTATGAGCATTCAGGCAATTTTCTTGTCAAAAGTGAATGGGTGCACGTATACGAAATCACTATCATTTATACCCTTATCAGCTTATTGTTTTAATATTTTCATTACTACCATCAATACTATTTTGGTTCACATCTATATAATTTATTTGTTATCATTGCTTTGATTGCTTTCATAATTTTTATTTCTATCTTATCCAGTCGGTCAGGAAACAATTGCTGAGGTAAAATCAAAATTGACATTCTTTTTCTTTTTCTTCGCGACGTAAATATACACGTATCATCCTTGACACCATACCAAACTTTCATTACTTGATATAACCTTCCATTCCTTTTTTTTTTTTATTACTACACCGGCGTGTTTTGTCACTAAAAGTTTGTTTCATTTTCGGAATTACGTACGTAATCTTATTTTCGGAGTGACGAAACTTCTGAATAAGGTACATTATTTCATTCTCGAATTACGAATCTTCGGAATAACGGGTCCTCGAAATGACGAACAGTAACCATTAAGATGCACATACATTGTACATTTAGCTAATGTATAGACAGGCTATCGTTCTGACAATTCTCATTTTCTCTGTACAGTATGTTGATAATCAGACGAAGTTTACAAAGTCGTAACTTAAATCCACAGGCATTTTATCAGTTTTACATACTATAACCCGATAACAAAAACAATCTTAACACAACTGATATACCCCCGATATGTTACTTGATGGCAATTCACCTCAATAGTTGTCTGACATGATTATGTCGTTCCTTCAAAACAATCTGCAATAATACTATTTAAGAATTTCGTATTCTCAGACACTGAAATTGTGTTTATTGGGTCCATTTGGACTCTTTGTTCCTCAGAAATGGTCAATAAAATGTCGTTTGGTAAAAGTATAGAACTGAAAGTAGACAGAGCTACAAATTCAATGACACATTTCAATGAGAGTCTTATGGACAATTCGAACAGAACAAATTTACAAGATACTTCGAAAACAAACGACAGCATTTACAATGTTCAATTGTCATACAACATGTTAGTATCAATAAAGATTTGTTTAAACATTAATTGAATTTGTTATAGATTTAAGAGAAAATCTTACTTTCCCGAATTGTGTCTTATTGTATTTTCCATTGTAGGTGCATTCTTGAAAAAAAATATATATATATATTATATATATATATATATATATATATATATATATATAATAATAACAATTATATTCTTACATCGCTTAACTCCGTTATATTACATTTCTCTAAAGTAAATTTTCAAAAAAACCTTACAATCAAAATTAGATTTAAGTCTGACTTTTCTTTACCAAAATACGTGGACACTTACACATGTGATAACGTATTATTTCTTTTTATTCCCTCATAGGTGATTTCAAATAACTCTAAGGTGTTTATGTAGTCACTGTAGGTTATCTTTGATAATAACGTTAATCTTAATATGTAAGATTATTACAGAATGTGTTTAAACAATACGTGTAGGATCGGTTTTCAAAGGTTTGAAAACTTGAAATCGATTTACTCATCATCTTGATAAAAGAACAAAAAAGTAATCGAAGTGATCGAAAGCTCCTTTTTATTGTGTCAAAATATTGGGCTTACACAACCCTATAGAAATACAAAGTTTAGCTCTTAAGATTCTGTCATTATGAAAGGGACTATGCAATGCAAATGTATGTTGACTTGTATTGCCTTTTGTTTATCATAGCAGTATCGTGGAAACATGCAAGTTATCTGCCCAGTCTAGGGAAGGTGCATTCCAATGTCCTTTGTTAATCATATTAGTATTTTTGCAATGCTTGACAGACACGACAGATGATGTCATTGACAGAATCTTTGCCTGATTTTGTGTGTGTGCGTGTTTGGTTTTGTTTTTACTGTGTGTACCCAAGTAACATGAAGAGAAGAGTTGAGCAATTATTATAAAACATATAACACCTGTTTAGATATTCATTTGGCTGCATAATTGATGTTGAGGATATATATTCTGAATGAAAATGCATCTGCATTGCATAGTCTTTTTAAGCCTCAACCGTAAAGTCATAAAGTGATTATGCGTCATGCTCTTACCCCCCCCCCACCCTTGATTTGAATGATGTTAAATATCAATGTCAATGCGAAAGTCAACGTTCCAATCAGTAATGACAAAAGGCATGCTTTAAAAATATTGAAAATTAAGTAATTTGAAAACAGTCTAAGAAATTATATGCGCAAATCATTTGAATCATTGATTTGCTTTGATATCAGAATGAAATCTCCTAGTGTTCTCCATGTTTAATGACCCTACCAAATGAACCTCCAAGTTTACGTGTGCGTATGTGTCCGTTGACCCCCCCCCCCCAAAAAAAAAGAAAAAAGAAATATATATATATACATATATATATATACATTCAACCCTATATGATTTGATCGTATTGTTTGTTACAATTACAGCACACGAACATCGGTTTGTCTACATCTTGCAATACAAAGAACAATGTCATACCAATATGATATTTATTTCATTGCACCAAAACTGTAGAACTCACTATACCTTTGCATGTTACCAGTGCCTCATCTATGAATGTATTTAAAAGCAGTCCTCATCAGATCTCTGTAAAGCTATTGTGTTCCACGTAAATGTATCTTTGTGACTGATCTGTTGTGAATGGAATAAATGTATTTGAATTTGTTACATATTTAAATATGCTAAATGTTGATAGAAAACATCGGTGCAATAAACTGGTAAATACTGTGACATTTTAGATTACATGAATTTCTAGCCATTCCTCAATTGTGGCGAGTCATTGGGATGAAACACTATTCTAGTCATTATTTGTCAATTACATAAAATTTCTTCTCCATTTCAATTGTTTGTTTGAATGGCCCAGAAAAAAAAAAGTTATACAACATTTTCGTGCAAAAAGAAAGGTCTTGTCCTTACAAAAGAGCAATGAAATTCAAATCCTACTATACTTTCATAAAAGATAAACTCATGGTAGTCATTATTTATATTATTACATTATATATATATTAGTCGTTATTTTATCTTTCAATTCCTAATATACTTTACTCAATTTTTGCAGTTTCTCTGTCTTACATATTTTTTTCTGGTTTGTTGTAAAACGGACCGCTAAAAACAAACAAACAAGTACCGCTATTTCTGAGATTAAATAAATTCCAAGTACCCTCATGACAAATAGAATGTGCGTAGGTTATGTGAATGTTTACTCCATTAAACATGTGATGACAGTCGATGCGTTCAAGTTTATTGGGATATACTTGGATTTTATTTTCTTGTAATCGAACCCATCTAACGATTTTCTGGTTTTCTTTCTCATTCTCTTCGATATAATTGTATAAGATAATATGCAGTGAAAAGAAAAATCTGAGAGTGTATTATAGACATCGAATGTTTCTCACTGGAGCTGACCAAAGACACTCTCCTACAATCAAGTTTTACTTGTCTTTGTTTTATTGTTATTTGTATGATACAGTTCACCCCTCTTTCATAACTGCATCTGTAATTTGGATGCTGTTATAACACAAGGGAAGCAGCATGCTGTTGAAGTAGCTTTAGAAAAATAAAGCATACTCATATTTGAAAGCTCATATTATATCATGCTTTTGCATGTGTTTGTGATACAATCTAAGCTGGATAATGGCTCAGAAATAAATGAATAAAGAAAGAAAGAAAGAAATATAACAGAAATGTACTTAAGTTGATGGGCGGTTTGTCGGTAATATTTTATTCCTTCGGGTCATGGCCAGTTATGTCACTTTATTGCAATTGGGAAGAAAGCTAGGCTTACACTAAAAAAGTGTCCCGAACGATGTCGATGCAATGAGAAAATGCCGGGCATGAAAGTAAGGACATGTGAACTGCTGAAGAAGGGGTGGTATTAGGCTGTATTATTCCCATCAATGATGGCATTACCCGACAGCGATCTGAAAATACGATAGGTGAAATGGTAACAAAATTTAAATTAATGATAGACAGTTAAACTCGCCGATATGATAGTTCATAATATGTCGTATGTCTTATCTAGATATATTTTGGTACATTGTGGGTATTCCAATATTAATCACTGAATATGTTGTAGTTAACAAGATGGAATTTTGATGGTGTTCTACACACGATGATAAGCTTTCTTTATGACATCTAGCCTGTAGGTTTAAGTAATTCATGCTGCAATTTTGAGCTTTTGAGAATTTTTTAATCATCACGTTTCTGTAGCGAGCTTTATCTTCACTTTCACATCAGTCATGTCAGTGGAATTCCAGATCTGTGTTATACATGGTTTTGTCAGGTTTCATCCCTTCATTCTACAAAGAAAAAAAGAAAGAACAAAAACAAACACCCGACAATCATGTTGTATGCCAAACAATGTGTATGATTATTCTGCAATAATAGCCATGCTATTAATTATGATTAACAAAAGACATTACAGAGAAACATGCGAGTTATCTTCAGTCTAGCGGAAAGTGCATTTCGATGTCTTTTGCTAGCTAATTAGTATTTTACTAGTTATTGACAGATGGTGTCATTGGCAGAACAGTGGTTTGGAAGTTCTAATTTTTTGTAGGCTTATCCAAGTAATCTGAAGATTTTTTTTTTTTTAATAAAACATTATCCCGAAATATGTGGAAGATATTCAATTATATTTTTGACCACATATTAAGTAATGTTTAGGGTATGATGAATCAATACAAGTCAAAATGCATTTGCGTTACATGGTTCCATTAATCATTCGCAGGAGGAGTAGATTATAGCCCTTTAAACTCCTGACACGCAGCCTTTAAACCAAAG
Organism: Diadema setosum; assembly: GCF_964275005.1. NCBI lineage: Eukaryota > Metazoa > Echinodermata > Echinoidea > Diadematoida > Diadematidae > Diadema > Diadema setosum. The sequence continues at coordinate 4,450,578 of NC_092698.1, forward strand.
AGAGAATTACAGCAGATGACCAATTCTGAATTCATTGCCATAACAATTAAAAAAGCTGGTATTCTTACAGTGAACTTTGGCATCCTTCGAACGCTCGGATGCCAAAGGTTAGTGACTACTAATACCCATTGCTACATGTGAAATTTACGTCTTTAGTTATATCGTTAGATACTTTTTCTACAAAATTTGTAGAAGAAGTATCTAACGATAACTAAAAACGTCACCTTTACATAAATCATTATAAAACTTATAGCAGACAAATTCTATATTTAATATTGAATTTGTCTGCTCTAAATTTTATAATAGTTTATAAAGTAAGAGTTCACATTCCGTGACATAAGAAAGGCAATGTGAGGAAGACTTCATAATGTCTCATACTTAACCCTTACTGATAAAGCGATGTATAAGACATGTATTAAATCAGTTGGGTTGGCATTAGGTGAAAAAAAAAAGATGAATGAACTTTCTGAATGGAGGATGTAAATGGTTGGCAACACAGTTTGCATCGGAATGTATATTGCATGCTACACTCAGACCATCATCAGTGAATCATAACAAAACCGATAAATAGATGAAAACAAATGTAAAAACAAATGTGTGAAGATCGTAACAGGAGTGATTTCTTTTTTCATTACCGTTGACGATATACGAGGTTTCCTTCTCTCCTCTGGTATCACTAATAGTTTTCCACAATAAGTAAACATTATATTCATACATTTCTATGCTATTTTGAAATTAGATGTATTATACAACTGTACTAGTAATATCTATTGTCACTGAAATCAATATAATCTTTGATAAAATGAATACGGTCGTTGTGCAATTACTTGTAACATACATGTTGTATCTATGACTACAGTTCATTATTCGGAAGGTCCTTTTAGCCTTAAACATTCTAAACGAATTTAATAAAGTTCTCTATTTCGAAGGCACGCTATTCCAAAGGTTCGTTAATCGGAAGACGAACTAAAGTTCGTATTCCCAAGGCCTGTTTGGTCACACGTTGTTTTCATTTACGAATCAACGAATCTTATTTCGTTTTCGGATTACTAGTAATCAACATTCGGAATTACGAATCTTCGAAATAACAGTTCCGGTTAATAAACCCTCTTTATTTTCATCTGTTATATAATGGAAATTGGGAATTAGTGTATTTCGGATTGACGAACCTTCGGAATAACTAACGTCACCCGTATTTAGAACATTATAATCTGAGTCTCTCATGATGTTGAAATCTTTATTTATTCGGACTGTTTTCCAACCAGTTCCGATTTTTTTTTTTCTCAATGCAAACAGAAAGCGTATTCCGAAGTGACATACGATCAATTTTTCATTCTTTTTTTTCAAAATTCTTAGGCGTATATCAGATATTGAGAGTCATAATTCTTCAACTATGCAAAACTTGGTGACGTTTGCAAAAGGAACATTATTATGATATTTCAAGTCAGCTGGTGAAGTTTTTATTCTCTAAGATCTTCATTTAGAAGAATCGAAGAGCCGTGCATAGCGAGAAATCATTAAATAAAGTTTGTCATTCGAAGACGGATGACAAAATAAAGGGCTGTGTTGTAACCCTGTAAGTATGAGCGCACGTGTTTATGTGGACGTGTGTGTGAGCATCATATAAAGCGTGATGCACAAAAAAAAAAAAAAAAATTCTTCAGGTGATTACACTGGGTGCACAAAAAAAAAAGTAAATTCAAACTTAATATGCAATTGAATAGTTGACTGGTTTGATAAATTACAGGAGATAATGAGAAAAAATGGGAAAGCATAAAAATATATTGACAACAGCGAGAGGATACATGCATAATCTCCATGTATGTCCGAAAGGGCAGAAGAAGAAGAAGAAGAAGAAGAAGAAGAAGAAGAAGAAGAAGAAGAAAAGAAGACAATAAAAGTAAAGGTTCGTTTTGTACTGGGAATCAATTAAGTTAGTTTAGATTGCATGAATAACGACCAATTACCAGTAATGCCTCCTTTCGTCGGGCGACCAGAAATAGCCTACTGACATCAAGTGATGAGCACTTGAATTATACATCGGTTTTTTAGTCAAACAACACGATAATCGCTTGGGAAAATACTTTTAACCGGCTTTATTGATATCAGATTCAACAGGTGGTCATAATTCCAAGAACAGAACACAAAGTTTGTAAAAAAGGAAGAGGATGAAGAGGAACTTGAGAGAAATCAAGGAAGTGTCTGAAGTTCACGACAAGAAGCTGAATATTTCAGAAGGATTTATCGCGTGTTGTCTTCTGCCGACGAGACCAGAAACGGAACCCTTCGTCTCCTCCTTGGCAAGAATAATCTTCGAATCGCGAATCATATCACGAGGGTCAGCCATCATAAACAAGTTTCTGACCTCTTTTTCGCCACTTTGGGCACTTCGTCCGGAAATTTCAAGCGAAGGTCATGTTTGATCGTCATAAAGATCGGATTTTAGGTGTCAGCAAGCCCTTGGGATTGACATCACGCTCTAGGGGCTTTCTTGTCGATGTTGTTGTTTTAACTCTATCCACACGTCATCTCTTAAACCTGACTTTGTATCCACGTGACCTGATCCTTTCCTTCAACCTGCAATGAGATGCTGGGCGGTGAAGGAACGAAGTAAAATAAAGAAAGTTAGGCAAAAGCGATTGAAAGAGAAAGGCAACAGAATCCCTTATCACTCTCTGACAAGAGTCTCACACATTGACAGAGACTGTGTGGAAAAGAAGACACAACTCCTAGCGATCATTGCACCATTCACTACACCACATTTTTTTTTTTAATGTCCATTGGGGTATTTCCAGCCCGTAAATATCGTGTACCAGCGTAAATAAACGTCGCATTTGGTAGCTTTGGAGAAATCAAACCTTCTTAATGATTACCATGGTGCTGCAATCAATAAGACTGATATAATCACTCTGAACCTTCCTTATGCTGCGTTTACACCATGTTCACCGGCGGCCGGCCACGGCAGCCCCTTTGGCCCGAAACGTATAGTAGGCCCTACTCGGTGGGTAGATGAGATATTCTCCCGTGTTCCCCTCTTCATATTCTAGTCTTGTCCGTTCCAGTCCTTGCCCGGGTGAACATACATAGCTATCAGACGCTGTTCTCACGGCGTCTGGTCAGGCTAGAGTATCAATATTTTCCGTCGCCGCCCGCTATTGACCGCCTCCAAGTTGTGTTACGACCTATTACGTGCCGTCGTGTTTTCTTGCGTTCATCCTGTTTTATTACCAGATACAGGGTTTCTAACTACCACCAGGACTGCCGTGGCACATTTTTTTTCTTTTTTTTTACAGTTAAAAAAATCTGTCACGGCATCCACGGCAATCACGGCCTGTCACGTTGGTCTATCCCGACTCGATTGTCCATCCCGGTTTGTTCAAGGTGGCCTGAAACGTGACTGCCGTGGCCGCATTGAAAGGTGTATTAAAATGCAGCATTATCTCGAGTTGACGTCATTTGTGCAGACCTAGGTGACAAGTGCAATGCTTGCACTTTCGATACGCCGGAGAGTAGCAGACTCGTCACTCGAGTGTATTTCCCACCAACCAATTAATGAAACAAGAATTAAAAGTCATGATTCTTTAACGACGGTTTGTTAATCTAATGGACTTTCAATGGCTAATAGGCCAAACTTCATCGTGTTTTACTGCTTCTTTTGAATATAATTCATCATAATCATAGTCTCCATTTCACTGCGTGTTTGTCTTTTACAATTCGTCATCCCCAAAAACTTCTTTCAAAAGCTCACTTCAAGGGCTTTTTACACTTGTAAATTTTTGCTTAGCCCCGGACCAACGGTGGGGCTAAGGGGGGGGGGGGGGCCTTAGCCCCACCGTTGGTACGGGACTATCCTTAGCCCACTCTCTGTTTACACTCGTTTTTGCCAAAGTGGGCTAGCCCCACCGATAGTACGGTACTATCTGGCCCTGCAAAATAGCAGGGGTTAGCACCGCAATTGCACCGCAATTGCGGTGCCAAGCAAGTGAGTGTAAACAGAACGAAAAAATAATCCTGGGCTAAGCGACGGAGACGAAGTGCGACCCTCACTGACCAATCAGAAACGAGGTAATCAAGTGCTGCCGGTGCGTGCGTGTACGTGTACAATACACAGCGTAATTATGAATATTCATGTGGTTTGGAAAGTCCGGGGCTAAGAAATACGAGTGTAAAAAGGTCAGTTTTCTCCATAGCCCCGGACAAGAGATAGTACGGGACTAATTGGCGAGTGTAAAAAGTTGAAAAAATTGGTACGGGACTAACGATAGTCCTGGGTCAGAGAAAGTCCGGGGTTAAGAAACACAAGTGTAAAAAGCCCTTTAGTCTTTCTCACGATCAAACGTCTGCCAATATCATTATCATTTACCTTTTACTTCTTGTCCTTATCTAAAAGAAAAACGATGTCGATTAATCAAAAAAAAAAAGTAAAAGGAAACGAAACAAGATTCCTCTCTCGGTTGTGTGTGTGTATGTGTGTTTGTGTCTTTTATTTTTGTTCTGTTTATTCTATTTTTTTTTAGTGGATTGCTCTGTTGGCCAGCTCTGCGCTCCCCGATTACTGCTATTTCTAAATGTTTTTTTTTTAACCTCCCATCTGGAGTTTCCCTAATCGAGTGTGGGGGGGGGGGGGGCAAAAAAATCACAAAAAACCTGATTACCAATGCTTCGCCCATGTCAAGAGTCTGTAAGGTTCTTATGTTGATACATGATTGTTTTACATTGCCTTTTTATTTTTTTCTTTAATTTTTCTTGTAATTCCGTGTTTTCCGTCTTATGTGATATGTTTATTGGTATGTATATATATGAGACACATATCAACATATTTATTTGGCCACATAAGTGATATTTAAGGGTATCATAAATCAACACAAGTCAAAATACATTTGCATTATAGTAAAACAAACCACATAGGTGTTTTGTTCTTATTATTATTGTCATTGATAAAGATGATTAAAATACTATCTTCATTTTATCATTAATGTTACAACTAATATTACTGCCGTTTTCATCACTCCTATTGGTAAGTTTCGATCCATTTAATCATCAGTTTCCATCATTTCTTATTTTTCAGATTCTATACCATACCTCCGTGGAACCGCTTAAAAGGCAATTGCCAAAGGCGCAACATTGCAGGAAGGAACCGTCTTTCTAGGCTTCTGGTACTATAGCACTGGACACCTGCACACTAAAAAATAAAGGTTCAAATTCGCACCCTATTTGCCCCTATAGCAGCACCCTGGGGTGCACAATTGCACCTTTTATTATGCGAGTAGAAAATTAAATCTCTTAATATTTATATTCGTACTTACAAATATGCAGACATATCGATCAGAGTGTAAGTTTGATCTTACGAGTAAAACCTTGATACTCGTGGTCCAAATTTTCAATTCACAATGTATTAATGTTTATGGTGCATGTTTGCACCCTTGATTAGCACAAAACTGAGGGTGCAAATTCGCACTCCTGCAGGTTAAAAATTCAGCGTATTTCACCTCTAAGGGTGCAAATTGCTTATTGGGGTGCAAAGCTGCACCTTATAGGTGGTTGTATAGCAACAATTTGGGGGTTCAAATTTGAACCCGTATTTCTTAGTGTGTGTAGTACTTCGAGGATGAACGACACAGCGTTCGAAACACTGGAACAGCTACAACGACTGCATCACCTCGGCTGATGTTGTGGCTTGTGGCAGCAAATTCATTTCCTTCACAACTACAAGTGATAAATACAACAACAAAAAATGAAATGACGAAATAATGATACATACTGTTGCATTCAATAGTTTAGTATAATATGTATAAAAGAAGAAGAATTTTGATTAAAGCTCACATATCATGTGTTCATAGATACGCAACGTATGTAACAATAAGGTTTGGGCACGGCCATGATTTCGGTGGATTTACCTAACGCTGACACGCATGCTTGCTTGCTTGGTACTATATTACTCAAAGAGTGATAAAGTTACATACGAGCCAATTTAGGGTACCTAGTCAAAGAAGATAAAACCCAAATTCCAAAATAATAATCCACATAGAATATTTATAATATGTCGTTGCCTTTTCAGTTCACCATCCCATAATCATCACTTTCCGTGGTTTATAATGTGGCATAAATCCCCTCTCAAATATTTGCCAGACTGGTGTTTATTACACACTTAAAGCCAAAATATCATAGTATCTCTGTATCAACGTTTGTAGAAAAGCATAAGCTAGTAATAACATCCGCCGGTAATATGGTTTTTATTGCGAAAACACTGGGGTGATAAGAATGGTATACGAGGTACTAAGTCTTTTTGCGTTTATTAGTAATAACACAAAGCTAACATACATAAAGTGGGTCGTGAGGGGAGACCATAGAATGTGCATTGCATTGTTGTCTGGAGGGAGGGGAGTGCGATGGCTAAGATAGCATGGGTTACCTTGATTTGGTTCACCCCATCCACACTGTACAACATGGCTGTGACATTGATGTGTACATTGGGAGATCAACGTTGAAGAAGGGTCTTCAGCAACACGCATCTTTATAGCGCTTCCACAGTGACTGTCGAGCTGATATCACTCAATGTGCACTGTACTTGTGTCTTAGTACTTGCGTGAAAAGTCCAGTCTTATGTGCAGCTAACTCATTCCAATGTCCAACCAAATTTAACACAACGAAGCATTATTTATCTATACGGAATTTGCAGGGGACAATACAAGTGAATAATCATAAAACAAACAAACGCACAAACAAAATAAGTGTAATACAAGGGGAAGAAACCAGGGCTTCTCTTGATGTGCTTCCCTAAGTTGCCGAGCCAAGGGGGGGGGGGGGGGGAGGGGGAAGCAATCTGGAATATTTGTGGCTCCTGGGCCTTTCCAGTCAACTTAAGGAAGCACATCAGGGAATAGTTAAAACATAAAAAAGTAATATCATGATTATTGAAATCAATATGACAATTATGATAATTTCAGATTGAGCACGTACACCAAAGGAATCGTTGTTACATTAGAACTAGAAAATGTCGCTATGGCGACTATAATACCTATACCAAAATTGTATACCTAATGATGTGCATTCAAGTATGTTTCATAATAGTTTGTGAGGGGCAGAGGGATTCTCAAGTCATGTCAAGATGAACAATATGAAGTCATCATTTTGAGAAATGATCATCAGATATATAAGCCATATGCGCTTGAGCGTGTTAAGTTCTTCATTGTTTCTTCGTTGAGATTATTCTACCGACGACGTTATGCTTCAAAAATGTACATGACATTACTGCGCATGTGATAAGCACTTTTTTTCTTTCCCGGAGAAAACGTGAAAGTCATCAGCGAAGCGATAATAGAGTGCCCAATCAAGTTTTCAACTGCAGTATCTGCTGCTGGGAGTATCGTTGGTAATGTGTTAACGTAGAAAAAGACACTGGACTGAATGGTGTTTGTTGTAGCTTTAAAAAGCTGTGAAAGAGACCAGATAACGCCATGTCTATACCACGTCTACGTTGCCCTCTTTCTAAACACTCCTGAAGCCGAGAGTACTCCCAGAGGCGTGTGTAGCCTCAATCGTCAGACCAACGCCGAACGGGAACAGGCAGACAATACGACCGCCTTTCTACCCAAATCATTGTGCGATGAAATATTGTGAAAAGACTATTCCAATTGACATTGTTGCTCGAGAAATGTTATTGTTGTTGTTGTTGCTTGCATTCTTGTTTCCTTGTTGATGTCGCATATCATCAAAATACAACAGCCACCAGGATAGGGTAAAGTATGGCGTCGAAGGTATACATCTTAACTATCAAACGTCCATTATCTAATTATCTTTGTCATCAGTTTGGCTAATCTTGTACATTTGGGACATTTTGTTGGTTTTGTTGTTGTTGTGGTTAATTTCTCCATTGCCCTTCGTCCGAAAACCTCTTGTTTACAAGTATAAACATAATAGACACATCGATCCTTACCACAGAACTCTTTTCTGTGATCCTTACCCAGGCTACTTGCGTACTTCATAACCCCTCCCCTTCTTTTTAATGCTAAAATGACAGTCAGATCAGTCTTAAAACATAGAGGCAGAAAATAGATCTTTTAGTATGAGTGGACAATTATACTCTTTCCCCGGTCAGATACTCTCTTTTTTTTTTCTTCTGGTCATTATGTGAACACCTCCGAATCCAGTTTTCTATACAGTTACATGTAAAATAATCATGATATCATTATATACAAGTCACAATTTTGAGCAGTGACGGATCGAGGGATACGGAGGCCTGGGGCGGGATAAAAAGATCGAGTTCACATTTTCATATTTGTTGGGCACGTTGTCTGGAGTTGTGATGTTCATTATATCTTAGAGAATTTTGATTAACAAATGCTCTGAAACGTAATTAAAGTTCTATATACTTACTGTGTGAAGTCACTCTTTTTTTCTTGGTCATGTTGGCACACTCTTGTAGATACTGCCCCTACAGACACTATCATAAAATATGCATGATTTTGAATAACTGTGCTGAATTCAGTCTACTTCGATGTAATTTTTTTTCTCCTTTTTAAGTTATGATGACAACATCATAGTTAATAATAATGATAGATACTATAACAATAATGACATTGAAAATGATATTGGTAATTATCATAAACCCAGAAAATTGTTAAAGGTATTCATTTTAGTTGATTACATTGCAAGTTTTATTTCGCATAGAGCTCGCACATCGTTGAAAATTCCTCCTTATTATCTTTCCTATTTTCTATTTCAGTGCGTAAAGACATAAATTCATTGTTGTTGTTTCTTGTCTTTTTTTGGTTATTTTTTCGTCACCTTTATTCTTTTTATCAGTCGCTCTTCTCTCTTGAACAAAAACAAGAAAAAAAACAACAAAAGCTTTAGGAGCAACACTTAACTGAGGTGCATGTGATTACAATAACCCAAAACGACTTCTTATCTATGGCCTGATATGACTGAGAGAGGCATTACTTTGTTATAACCAAAAGTTTTATCATAAAGAGAAAGCCATCTGCACTTTGCTCGCAGTTTCAGCACGTACTGCAGCTATGATTAGCGCCCTCTCTCGACAAGTGTAGCAAACACTGAAAGCGCCTGTCAAATCGGCATGGTGAAACTACTGCATTCCTAAAGGGTGAATAAGATGTGCCGTTGTGGTAATTATTGCTCTTTGAGAGTCTGATATTTTCCTCTTCTTTCTATTTAGTTAAATCTCTGTTTATTTTTTTTTTAATCATTACTCGTTTCCTTCACCAGACAGGGTAATGTAAATGCAAAGGTAGCACTTCGTAATTTCACCTCTCACGAGAAAGACTACATAAACTCGACGAATATCAATATTACTATTAATATCATTTTATATTATTTGTAAGTTCTCTACGCTCTGAGCTTTCTATTGACATTTGGGCAGAAGATCTTTCGCCAGTATCAATTTTTTTTTTTTGGTCTAAACATCGAATGTTGCTGATTTGTGGATCTAATGGCTATGACCTAAGAAGAATAACGTAGCAATAAACTACAGATCATTTTCATTTCAAAATTTTCATAAAACAATGGTGTTTCTGTGTGATATCATGTAATATGGAATGTGTCGTTGGTAATATACAGGTATATTGCTTGGAAATGAAACTAAACACTGATTCATCTCTTCTGAGTTCACAATACGATCTATAATGCTGCTGCAGTTGTGTGCATTCATTGAAACATTGAGATCAAAATTATAGAGTCGAGTGTCTTTAGCCTGGCCCTCTATAACTGTAATAAGATTTCTCTCAACTCTGAATATAGTGTCATGTTAGGAGGTTGTATGGAATGTGACACTGTTGCTGTCACTGTGTCTGTGCTCTTGGTTGCTGCTTAGCTTTAGTTGTGTAAATAAAGGTATAGGCTACTTACTTGTTAGAAAATATATGAATATTGTCATGATTGTACTGACAGTCACCGTGGTACTCTGGTAAAAGAAACTGTAGATTGTAGATTGCTTCATTTATGATCTAAAAACTGTAAAATGACCCAAAAATAATGTTAAGGGAATTTATCTCACGTAATTGGAGAGGGGTCAGTACTGCACACTCATTTATAATAAATGACCATCTTGTTAGCTTATGTTATTTTGATACCATCTACTTTCACTCCATATACATCCGCTACGCTGTACATACATTGTACCTTATTAAGGAGAATTTACCATCAATATTATGTGGACTGGATGAATGCAGCAACATTAGTAGGCTAACATCAGTTAAGTTTGAGAAAACTTCTGACAATCCGTTCGAAGCTACACATCTTTAAGGTTTTGGAGGGGCCATCGTTAGATAAGACTAGAGCAGTACGTACGTGATGCCACAGTCAAGACAGTAGGGCAACGATGTAAAAAAAAAAAATACATATTTTAATGATGGATACATTTCCAAAAAGTTAGCTTTTTAATGAAAAGTGCACATTCCTTCCATTTTCACTGACATTAAACCACTTCCACTGTTATGCCAAAAGGCCCTTAACGCTATAGACTTTGTACACCATTAGTGCCCTTTTGGCATAACAGGGGAAGTTTTTAAGGCCCTTTTGGCATAAGGCCGACGATATTATGTTGAGGGTATTTCTATCCCCCTGCTTTTTGAAAGAATTAAGTCACGTGCTCTTCCATCATGTTAGAATAATGAACATGTAATGCCATTATTGAAATGTCTCTCTTTTTTGTGAATATATTGCAAGTGTGATTATTTCATGTTTCCTTCTGATCTGGCTATTTTGGTTATATTCTTGGTGAAATTTAAGATGTGGAACTTAAATGGATTTGTTAAAGACTGCTCTCCCCCCCCCCCCCAAAAAAAAAAAAAAAAAAATGACGAAGGTTTCCTCATCATACTCAAGTTTTGGACATCATTGTAATCAATTAGTTATTGACATGAAACGGACGTTGTTTATTCAGTGCATAGATATGTTTTAGATTCTGTCGAATTGTGTGTGTGCCTGTGTATGTGTATCAAGGTTGAGGGGAGAAAAGAAAAGAAAAGAAAATTTAAAGTCGTCTGTGTTGAATTAACCTTTTCCAAACATTGAATTCATTAGTAATGAAAGAACTTTGTGAAACTGTGAAGGAAATTTTTAAAAGTAATAAAAGTAATGAAAGAACTTTGTGAATCTAATGAAAGGACTTTGTGAAAGGAACTAACATGTTTCATGACTTGAACGTGAAAACAAGACAATAATCGATCAGACATCACGGTCCGGATACATGGAACACTCTTCCTGAGGAGTTGAAACAGTGTGCCTCCTTGTTTTCATTCAAAGCAAACTTAAAGAAGCACATTTTATTACAGTATACTTCAAATGCGAACTAAAAACAAATAATTTATATGACTAATGTCGGTCTCCCGATAGCAACATCGCATATCGCCCCCTCTTCCAGCAAACCAATTCTTTTATTCTAAATTCCAGCCTATCTGCCCTGTGCACTTTCAAGCACTTGCACGCACATTCACCACCATCACACATCAGAGTCCATTTTCCCCTGCTATCTTCGCAACAGAATTTGTATTGTTACGAATCTAGTACGTCCCTACCTTTTCCTCGGGCCGGCCATCTTTTCAGACAATGCTTACAATGGCGGCCCTCTGCATAATCGCTTTTTAACCATACAATTGTTATTGTAATCCCTGCTGCATATTAGACATGCATATTGTATATTATATCATTAATTTCCTTTTATAGGCCTATCGTTGTTTATGCAAGTCAAACTACTCTGTTTTAAATTTACATGTACTTTGTATATTTCCCACATGTTCATGATTATGTAACTTATGTATATTGATTTGCTGATTGATTTATTGATTTGCAGAAATAAAGTATCTATCAAACAAAATCAAACTGTGCATCACAATTATTCCATTCAAAAGTGCATAGCAACATTTTTGAGCTTTCAGACTGTGCCGTTCGATCGTTCGTCATTTTTGTATGTGTGTGTATGTTTTTTCTTTTTAATCAAACTAAAAAAATGAAGGACCCACGGATTTAACAATACTCTGATATAGTTATGATTTTCATCTTAGAAAACGAAACCTTAAAAAGTCTCGTCTATTATTACCTGTCCATATATCTTTTTGGTGTAACTCACTACTCTTGTTCATTTTAATTCAGTTGGGTATCTATTTCTGTCAGGAAAAAAAAATATATATTAATCATGTTACAAAGAGGTACATATGTTAATTCGACTTTCATCCAGTTGGAAAGGACAGATCATTGAACACAATACAATTATACAAGAATAGTATTTTAGCAACAAAAATTAACAATGCACACTTTGCCATTGTTAAAAAAAAATAAAAAAAAAAACATGAAGAAGAAGAAGTAATCACAACGATGGAAAAGAGTGTTATGGTGATGGTGATGATGTGATGTTACTATTCTCGAACGGCAGGTAGATCTAATATGACGTCGATGTTGAGATTTGCTAACCATCTACGATTGCAAACGCTTCTAATGAAATTATGCATAGCCACGCTTGGGTATCATCGTGCGTAGATTCCTAATCCGAAATCAAGGATGTCGAAGACTCAAACGCAGAGGGCGCTACTTACGACCCAAATTCTGCAGGTGAGTCCTCGCATTTTGACATTTTGTGAACGTTGTGTAGCAGAACCATGTGTGTTACTTTCGTCTTTGGATAATTCACCATGGTGCTGATTCTTTATTCAAAAAGAAAGATAAACATGCCGACTGGTGCACATGACTGTGTATTACATTATCTCTCTAGTAAGTAAAGTGTATGGATACATATAATTATGCACATGATTATATTGCATGATGGGGTTTGTCTTTGTATGTAGGCCCCTATGTATTTTGTGTGAAAGGAGACCAACATTTCCTACATCCCCTCCCATCCCCCCCCCCCAAAAAAAAAAATAGAGAAATAAGAGATCAAACAATAATGATTCTATGTAATAATCATGCTGCATGTAATGGATTTTGCTCATTTCCTTTTCTTCCTTCGGATTTTGTTTCTTCGGAATTTGTTTGTTCATTTATTTTTGTTTCTATCTATTCTTCTGATACATCTAAACATTGTATGGTAAAGTTATTCTTTAACATCTGCATTTCCTTATTATGCCATCTTTTACGCCTTTTCATAATAAATGCTACAGAGAAATAGCGTACATCATAAACATCCAGTACATTCACATTATTTTGAAACTTGGTGATGCAATTGCATTACTTTTGCTTCACAATGAAATAAGACAGTAGTATTACAGACGAATAATGATCGTATTCTGGACTATAGACGATCTAAAAGAAGCTTCGCTTGTATCGAAACATTCAGAGACAAGACTAGTCTATCAAGCTGTTTTCATGTTGTCAAAAGAGGGCGTTATCAAGAGCTGTGAATAATACTTGACGAATTCGTGTAGTAAAACATTCGCATCGTTTCACGATTCGACTTTGGGCTGTATCAAAGAAAATCCCCAAAATGAACGCACATAAGGCATAATGATAATACCAACAAAACAATAGCAAATACAGCTTTTGAAATGCGTCAATGATCTAATGACTTTTATAATTACGGTATTAGGAATAGAGATATAGAATAAATGTCTAAACGAGGTACACAAAATGTAAAAAGTGGGTGAGATAGGAAAATATAGGGCCTACATTTTATACACATGTACATGTACGATTAGATTTAAAAGAATATGTAACTAGAATGAAAATGATGCAAACGTGTATGATTTGATTTCTCCGATTTGACACAAATAATAGCACACTAACATGATTGACCACATAACGGACCTTGGGTCAGATGTTTTCAGTCAGATATCAAAAATTAAAACTTGTAATCATTTGGATTCAATTTCAGTTTGTTCTGTACCATTATAACCATCTCATTTATTGATGCCGGCTTTAAGTGTCTGTCTGGTAGAGGCCTCAATTAAAGGATCTGATAGATTAAACAATGTGTGTAGCTAAAGGTCATGTGTAATACATTATTTATTTATTCATTTTTATTTCTATTTTTATTATCTTTATATTTATTTCATTTCTACTAATACTATAAACTGTTTTATCTAAAACTTTATATATTTTTCATACACTCTCTTAATGTACTTGATAAACATCAAAGAGCACCCCCAATGTGTCATTCCCTCTTTTCAGTAGCTACATTCAACCACGTTCTAAACAGTCTAAAAGAAGAACATAGGAGTAAACCTCGCTTGATAAAGATCAGCGAACACAACACCTCCATGGTGTTCAGCATGTTTGTTATGATTTTGAAACATTGTAAGGAGTGCGATGTATTTACTATAGTAGTTCGGTTCAAAGCTATTAGTTCGGTCTCGGGAAGTGCGACTTCTGCGGCAATCACTAGTGCCGATCACACGATAGAGGTCGCTATGATTCTTATTTCTTTTCCTCGTGATTGACCTGCTGATGTGGTGTCTGCCATCCGGTTGAGCCCAAGACTGAGCATTTCCAGTTCTCCGGCAAAACAGATTTTCAATGATTCAAGAAATCGAAAAGAAAATCATTATGAGTACCTGAAAAAATGCATAAATGTAAATTACGATTTAGTTGCCGTAAGGACAAGACTTTGCATCATAATGGAACCCCCCCCCCCAAAAAAAAAAAAAAAAAAAAATAAATAAATAAATAAATAAATACTTTGCTGAGCAAAGGACGTGAACAAACAAACGAAATTAAACATGAAGAAAAAGATTTAAGGTAGGGGATACCTTTTACAGACCTCCCAAAATGCAGGAAAACATTAAATATGAATCTCAGGGGACTTGTTTAGGCCACTGCTGAGAAATTTGGGAAGTCAACAGTTATCTACAATTTGAATAATGCACAAAACTCAACTACTCAGTAGTTCAGTGTGTCAGCCACACTTAAGCCTTTTTGTTGCAGTCTTCTGTATTTTTCTATCTATAAACACAAATCTAAAAGTATAAGAGCTGATTTAATAACATATAGAGTGTGTGGCAAGAATGTATATAGAAATGTTTGTAAGTTTTGATGAACTTTCTTCACAAAATATACATGATGGACACACATGCAGTGCATGGGTCTGCAAAGGTAGCCTAGTAATGTACTGGAATTTACGGTGAGCCCCGAAAAAATTCAATTCAAAATCTAACGGTCAATAAAAATGTACTAAATGTTACCTTCCACTTTCAATACCTTATGGGAGTTTCTAAAATGATAATGCATACATATATCGATTTATTTATCTATCCATATTATGAATATGAGTATGTATATGTATGTTTAGGATACATCATGTATATATTATGAGCATGCATGTGTACGACGTGCCTTACCATTACTGCGTACATAAAACAAGCACGATATATGTTATTCAATGTCAGATAACAATACGTGTAAGATATTTTGTAATCACATATTATTATTTTCATAGTGCATATTCGGTCATTACTCCGGCAAAAGGCAACTGAACGTGTTAACTTTAATATTATTATCATATTGTATTTATCATCATTACTATTATTGTAAAGTAGTTGGAGTGGTACCCATACACTCTGTAACTTTCCCTATTCCCCTTACCCTTCCCTATTTCTCTCTTTCTCTATTCCCTATTCTATTCAGAGTAGGTAAGCATATTATAGTCTCCATACCGTCAAGCCTCGGCTTATTTTGGAGACCCTTCTGTTTAAGTTCCATAAGCTTGTATGTTTGTATTGTCTTGTATAATTGTACTAAAAACTATGTATCGATATACTGTTTGTCATAATGACATGTACATGATCCTATCTGATGTAACGGAATTAAGCAGAAATAAATCAAATCAAATCAAATCAAATCTTCAACATACCACTGTATCTATACAACTCTTCATTTGAGGCATGCAAATGGGATTCCCTACCTTTAAAAGAGGTAACTATATGCGTTCAAAATCGGATGTGAATGATTATACCTGTGAGGTACTTTAAAAGTCGAGGTATCTATTAATTCATTTGATTTGTTAGGGTATATAGAATTCATACACCATGCGCACCCTCATTGAAAACAAAGTGCTACAGATCCTACTATGAGCACTGACAGCTCCGAGACTATTCGAAAGTTGACTCTAGAGGGCGTGGTATCTGTTCCTTCGGACTCTACCATCCATGTAACTGAGGGGAGATTTTAGTACTGAGAATCTAAGATGCAAACAATTCACGTGGTTTTCGGGTGTTCTTGAAAAAAATGACATAGTAGAAGTGTAGGTTTCATTATTTTTCTTTCTCAAGAATTATCCCTCATTATAACTTAGATACTAATGATAAAACCAGGGACACGAGCTCGCATTGAATGTTTTTGGTAAAACTCCTATTTTGAGTATTGGTGAAATTGGGGACTTAAGTTTTGATCTATATAGTTTTAGTTTAAGAACATAAAAAACATATTTGAAAAAAAAAAGAAAATGTTGTAGAATGAGTTATGTTTCGAAAAATCATACAGCTTTTTTTTTCTTCTTTAATCAAGTTCCCCTAAACTGTACTGCTAATTATATCCCCCCCCCCCCTTACGTTCGGAAAAACTAACGTTTTTATTTACTGCGTCTACTCCTCATTTAGGTCTAAGTTTCGCATTTAACATAAGTCCCAGTACCATTCACTTGAACATTATTATTGACCCCATCCATGATAACAAAATTAGGACTTTCGTCCGAAATCCGAAAATAGCAAACTCTAGCGTAATTTCAAGGTTCATAATTTTCTTTACGTATAAAATTCTAACTTTGCAACCTCTTCAAGATCAAATATTCAACGCATCGATTCCAACAGACATTCACAGAGGTCGAAGGTTATTCCCGAAGTAAGCAATTGCAAATTGCTTACTGCGAACTAAGCAATTGCAAATTGCTAATTTGTAAAAGAATAACATTTTTTCTCTATGAAGGGACTGCATTCTAAAAGCTCTGCTTTTTAGCAGTCCCCTCCATTTCCAGCAATATTGTTTATGCATTTATACCACAGTGACGTAACAGTTATTTGTATCTCTGTTGATAATTTACCTGTATCTCTTTTACAATGTTATTCTGTTTATCGCATTGTGGTACTGATTTCATGACGTCTGTGTATACGAGTGTTTCATTGTATTTCTAATTATTTGTTTGTTGAAACTTGAAATAAATATAAATACTACCAAGTATATTTATGTATAAACTCTTGTTTTAATTTTGTACATGGTTATTTTGTTTTTCGAAATAATAATCATTAATTTGCTCTAAAGGGAACACAACGGACAAGTGGGGGGAGGGTTGAAGCTACACCATATTAACTCTACTAGCTCGATTAACTCTACAATACAACAGTCTATTGGATACGCCTATGTATCAAAAATATACTGTTGACTGTTTTGGGAACTCCTTTGTGTTACCATGCCAACTGCCCACGTTCACATACATCATGGTCACAGAAAGATAGAACTTGAATTAGAGAAACAACTTGAAAAAAAAACAACAACTGCATAATACAACTGCTGTTTTGGGGGGGTTTTTTTTATTCATTTCGTCAAACCTCTTAAGATTGCTGTCTATGCTGTATTTCCCCATCTGCTTTCGTTGTCTTGTTGTTATGTTAGTCCTGTTTCCTATCGTCTCGTCAGGTCAGTCTTTTCACTATAAGTAGTGCTGTTGTTGTCTCATTTCATGTTGTTTGTTTGTTTGTTTGTTTTCCTTTTGCGTGCGTCTGCTTGTCCCTCTGTGTTTTAGCGGGCTTCCAAAATTTATGGTTGTTATTATCAATGCAAGTGTCACAAGAGACATAAAACAAGTAGGAATACTTAGTAATCAAGCAAATGCCATCATGGTTATTGGCAGTGCAAAGCAAATCTGCAATATCCCAGCTAACCACGTGTAAGTATGAACAAGGGCAATGAAGGGGTAACTATGAAAAGCGATTCTGTTATTGTGTGTGATATGATTATAAGTGAATGTGTTATTGAGATGACGAGTAGTAGTAAACATTTAGTAAACATGTGAATGGGCATTGTCTTACTGATGGTAATTATGCAATCCTGTATAGACTCGCTACTCCACTTCAGATCCTGTGCTATCCTGTGATCTTCTGGTAGGGCATTCCGTACTGCAGTACTTCTTCAATTCCTGTGCCTCCCTCATTTGCATATCTTGCCAGTGTATTCATTTGTGTTTGCAAATCTCATAAAGAGTCATTTTGTCCAGTGTCAAGGTCCGTGTGTTTTGTAAGTGTCATGAGGTATATCCTTTCCAGCTTCAACAACAACTAGTTTATCGTTATTCTAGTAGAGGTTACATGATCTGTTCAAATACAGTAAATCCGTGGATGAGAAGACTTTCAACAACTGCTTTTAGGTAGACTTTGATATTTTGACAAAGTGACTTTTGTTTTCTTTATACTCATTTGCCATGAGTGTGGGTCATTATCTTTCTACCTGACCCATCTCCATATTTGTAAATACGTTCTTGTACTTATACATTCTTATATGTATGATATATATATTCTAGGATAAAAGATGAAGTAAAAAGGCTAAAGAGCCTTTAATCTCAAAGTCCTCCTCGTGGTATAGGGAAAAGCTGTTGTAGGCATTGACTGATGCACTTATGAGTTATTGATTTCAGTGAGCATTTTCTACACGGAAAACATTGAAAGCATCCCCAAGAAAAATAAAAATACGACAAAACAGAACGAAATTAAACCAGACACATATCTCATTCATTTTGTTTTACTTACTGTAATTAGTACGATTATAACGTTGGCCTACTTTTTTCTGAATAATTCATTATTAACCAAATCATTTTGTAAATGTAACTGTGAACGACAGCACTTGATAAGCAGATCAAGAAATCACACACACGTATAAACATACTAATGAACAAAATGAAAGTCCAGCCAGTGTAAACGATGTTCCTGCAGATTACACTCCTATAATGATTTTTAATGCTGTTTTGATGAGTGCATTTAAAGGGTGTGTACAGTTCTGGTCGAGGTGAGGATGTAGCTTTTAACGTTTTGCGAGATATTCAGAAACCACTATGAGATATCAAAGAGCATGGAGTTCTAAGGGGTATCAAAAGTTTATTCGATGAAAATCGGTTTTGAAATGGTTGAGATATCCAAAAACAAGGTGAAACAAAGAGATCCTAATAAAGTTGTGGCATGTCGCCTTTTATTATTAGCAGCCATTTGGATATCTCAGCCATTTGAAAACCAATTTTCATCAAATAAACATTGAATCCTTCTTAAAATTACATGCTCTTTCATATTTCATAAGAGGCTTTTCATTGTCTCACTTAGGAATGTTCAAAACATGAATCCCCACCTCAACCAGTACTGTACAGTCCGTTTAATGTACAAAACTGTAATTATGTATTTTGCGCGCCCTTTGGCTAATAGTAATACGCAATACTTAAGTCTTTGATCTTAAAGCGTACAAGAAATAAAATGATTGATTCATTAAAAATAAAATGTATGGACCTGGATTTTTTGAAGAGTGGTTTTAGTGTTGTATCATATAGCAGTATAATGGGAGGAAATACAAATGTATCATTCCTATCTGAGCTTGCTAAATACGATATAGAGCACAAAAAAAAAGTTTTTTCTCAGAAATTGAAATTATGGATGTAGTACCTTTTGAAACCGAACTCTTCATATACGGTATTTTTCCTATAAGGTTGGCCGCAGGAACAATAAACATATCAACAATATCTTGATATTAACTATAAAACTAATGACGACAGGTATATGAACCTAACTTGATGCAATACCGCTGCAAGTTCGCGCACTTGACCAATTCAAAAGAATATGGATTTTTCCTCTCTCCAATCATCTCAGCCATTTGTTAAAACCCTGGGTAAACTAAAGCGGTGGTTTTAGATTGATGCAACCTATAGTTGGAGTTATAACTCAAACAAGCAGTCTTCTTTTGATGTCATGTGATCATGTTCTGTTTACCAACATTTTCTTATCATGTCTAAAGGTCCATATCAAGACAAGATAGATATGATTAGTGTGATTAATATATGCAATTAACTTGAGGTCATTCACAAGTATTACTGATAATTCTAAAACACAATGTATCGTGATGAATCGATCGCTACAATAATTGAAGTCAATCTGTTCCCTTGCTCCTTACTAGTTGCCCTTAAAAATCAAAAATACCTCACTTGACTTTGATTCAATCAAAGGAACTGGTGATATGTTTTAA
The DNA here is from genome assembly GCF_964275005.1 of Diadema setosum. Classification (NCBI taxonomy): domain Eukaryota; kingdom Metazoa; phylum Echinodermata; class Echinoidea; order Diadematoida; family Diadematidae; genus Diadema; species Diadema setosum. Next base: position 4,470,735 of record NC_092698.1, read on the forward strand.
AAACATTGTAAAAGTCGTTCCATGAACTTCAAGAAATTCCTAAACTTTATGTTCTCAAATAATATATTTGTATATTTAATATACAAATATTAAATTCCTAAACTTTATGTTCTCAAATAATATATTTGTATATTTAATATATTTGAGAACATTACTCATAGTATCTTCTTCATGGGGCGAGGTCAAAGCTGTTTTCCTCTTCTTTGTTTCGTCTATTCATTTGTTGAATGAAGCTCTAAGACAATTCTCAAGAGCTGTGTGGGCTCCGTGGAAGCTATTGACTGATTTATGACGTCTTATTTATCTAAAATTTGTGATCATTAATATTAATTGTGAGGGAGACACAGGAAATTTGCTTTTCATTGAGCAAAGATAAAGATTTTACTTCGAGTGTTGAAATCCCTGCATGCTTACAATAAACAACTTTTTTTCACTTCACTATTTCGATGTAGAGCGACTCAAATTGACTTTTAAAAGAAATAACCATGCAAAGAATATATTTGTTCTAATGCAATAGATATAGCTACCTACTAATTTACATCTTCGGTATATTTACAAGTGACCTCAGCTTTGTGAGTCACAAATAGTTGAAAAAAACACACCTAAATCGGTTATTGAATTAAAGAAAATATGATGAGACGAATTTGTTACACGAGATTTAATCACAACAGTGAGAAAATACGCTTTCCTCTCAGTATATTATTTCGTTACTACTGCTGAATGAAAGTTCGAAAGCGTATACTCTGGTCTAAAGATGGTGCACTGGATCAAACTCATTACGGAGCTTACAATTACAAATATATATAATGCAGGTACTTATCGGGGATTGGTGATGAAGCGTTAAAGAAATGATAAGGTCCTTAACACCGGTTTTATTAATGGTATCGGTTTACGAAGTGAAATAAAGTCAACGAGTTCACATCCCCTACATGTTGCTCATGTCGTCAAGTAGCAAATCGTATTTTACTTATTATGATATCAATTATTGAATCAGTTTGCGGAAACATTTTGAAAGAATACAAAAGTTTAAATCTAGTTGTTGTTTTTTTTTATAATCTTTAACTATAGAGATTGTAAATTATGAGGAGAAGAATGAAATGCCTAATTACGGTTTCCAATAAAATCTTTGACACAGCCACACACCTACCAGCATTTGCTGGGAATAAACGGTAAACTGGTGGAATTATTAAAATTCAATGAAAAATAAAATAACGATGATAAAAAGAGACTGAGCGTCGTCCTTGCTATCGACTTTGCTGGAATATAGACTTCCACACTTATTTTGCAAATTTACTATTATTACTTTATTACGCAACCATTATGTGGTCAGAAGGTTTGTAACCTCTATACACAGTATTTAATTTTACTGCTCTATCTCTCTCTCTCTCTCTCTCTCTCTCTCTCTCTCTCTCTTTTTCACTAACATTCAATTACATTATTCTTGATTCGGGGAGCACTGTTCAAAATTATCAAGCCAGAATGTTATAAGTTATCAGTATTTCTTGCAATGCTGGAACACGTTATCGAGTTACATTGATTTATTGTTCTTGAAATGCAACTTTGAATATAGATTGGAATTCAAATAATGATAAATAAAATGAAAAATACGGCAATTCCAATGACTAAATGATGAAATTATCCCATTATCGTTAACTTCATTCTCATCTTTCGATACTACCCTCATGTCGTGAGGCACGATCTCCACATAAAATATTTCTCAAACAATGACGGTTGCTTTATTGATCGAAATATTACGATCGAAAATGCTTATTACGATCATAATAATAATGATGTCAATCATGAAGGTATTAAGCAGATAGTAGTGATGGTTTTGTAATTACATTTGGTTGCAGTGATAATAGTGGTATACCATGAGAATGGCATTATTGCAATTACTTTCAGTAGTCTTATCGTGATTTATGTCATTATTTCATCATTCTAACTTGTGGTTTAAAATTCCTCATCATATAGATAAACGATAATTATGCAACGGCTTAATTTATTCAATTTCACCATATCATCAAAGTCGTCTAAGGCTTTGAACTGGTTTTAAATGCTTCTGTTCCTGCTGTTATAGTCGAAATAAGTACATGGCATAATACAATTGTTCTTATGGTTTGAGGTGGGCATGGTGGGGACGAGCTGTTTCTTTTTCGACAATTAAGTTTCACTTCCATATATGTTATTGCCGGGTTATTTAATTAAAGTAATATTTAATGAAAGTACATGGCATACCAATGAAATTATCACTGACAAACACTTCACATGATGTAAGACAAATAAGAGAGATAATGTTTGTCAGCAGTGAAAACAAATGTAATCATGTTTTGCCACACTGATTCTTATCTCTTTTTTTAATTGAATATCAGTTAAACTTTAAATCTATTTCAACCAATTACTAAGCAAAGTTGGGACACGCTAACCATCACGTCATCACTTATGAGATGACTTTGTCTAGGTCTTCCTCGTTCGATTATTGAACATTACAGTGTACTAGTATGTGGTCAGAAAGTTAATGATTTCGTCTTAACCCTCCACGTTCCCATCACCCAAAATGACTGCAGATTGCCAACCGCTACGAGCCTGCAACGGACGGCCGTCACTGGTTAGTCGCCCTCTACGGTAGACGCCACAGACCTCACCAGCCGTTCTCGCCCTTTCAGATTTTCGAGTTGGAAAAAGAATTCCAAATCGGTCGGTACGTGACCAGAGAGCGACGAGCTGAAATCGCCGGGCGGGTCCACCTGTCAGAATGCCAGGTAATCAATCGCCCCCGTCCCTCTCAATCTCTCTCTCTCTCTCTCTTCCTGTCTATCTCCTTCCTTCTCTCTTCTCTATCTCTCTATCTCACTCTAAAGTAATACATCTCTTTAAATGGTTGTAACTCACAAAATAACATAATGTTAGATATCAAATGTGGGGTCTCTCAGGGAAGTTTATTAGGTCCGCTCTTGTTTATTGTCTATATAAATGATATTTGATGATAATAAATATCATTTATAAAGCGCTTATCACTAAAGTGTATAATTTTTGTATTCTCTTTGCGGATGACTTAAATTTAGATTTTTTTTTTTGGGGGGGGGCACAATAATCCTATTACCCTTGTAAATACGATAGACTCTAAATGTCGCTCAATGGAGAAAAGCAAATACATTATTTCTCAATCTTAAAAAAAAATACATATATACATATATATGTATATATATATATAAGTATAGATATATATATATATATATATATATCTATATATATATATATATATATATATATATATATATATATATATATATGCTTTTTAGCAATTCTACAGAGGCACTACCTGTTGATATCATTTTTGATGGCACTCAACTGAAAAATGTTTCCCCATGTCAAATTTCTTGGACAAACAGTCGATAATAAGCTTCCATGGAAATTTCATATTGATAGTATATATGTGAAACTACTTCCCGAAACATTGTTGTAATCAACAAGCTTAAATTTTGTCTTCCTTTATCGTCCCTGCTTACATAATATTCATCCTCAATATTGCCTTATTTGAATTGTGGTATTCTCGCGTGGGGAAATACATATCAATGTTAACACTCTTGGATAAACTTCTATTACAAAAGAAGTTATTCCGTATTATGACATACTGCATTGTTGTCCCATACTGACCCGTTATTTTTTCGAACACAAGCAGAATATTGAAAATGAAAGATTTCTATTTGTTTAACTTATGTCAATTTATGTAAAATTATGATAAAGATAATCTTCAAAATATATTTGAAACGATGTTTCGAAGAAATCAATCCATTCACAATTATCCAAGGAGGCGTTCAAAGGAATTTCAATTGCCATTTTTGCTAATTTTGCTGGCTCACAACACCTTCCTTTACGATGGGAAAAAGTATTGGAACTCACTTCATAACAATATGATAACAGCTAAGATTTTTAACTTAAAAAAAGATAGAATTATCTTATTGAAATCTTGTAATATACTATCGAATTAATTTCGTTTCATCATTTCAATCACGTCATCATTTTTCAAACATCAAATAATTACATATAGATTACTTTTCATTGGAGAAAACTAATCTGTTAAACACAAGTCCTCCTCAGATGTTCCTGTTATTGTACCATATATATATCATTGTGTCTATTCCCTCCTTCTTTTATGTCCGCTCTTCTGCATTCTTCCTGGTATACGTACGCAGTTCTTTGCAATACATTTACATTTCTCATTACTCTTACATCATGGAATCCAGTTTGCTTGTGTTCACGATGACACGTGTTGTAGTTTTTTTTTTCTCTTTTTTCTCTTTCACGGGAATGCCCAAGTCTCTATTGTTATGTTAACAGTGGTGTGTTAATAGAGGAAAGCAAAATATTGCCGTTCACAATCAAATCTACACTCAGGAGAGATTAAATCTCGGGGAGAGATGTGAAAGTTAAGTTCAAGTTCAAGTTCAAATTCATAAATAAATCTCACTTTCCTAAGTGACAGAAATAATGCGTGTGCATTAAATTTGTTAAGAAAAGCAAACCGAGCACTGAATACTTAGTATTTAATTGAATAGAAAACACAAAATAATTGAGTTGATGTCATTCAGTTACATAACATGGACATCACAGAAATTTCCTCTTGAAGTACATACCCTGCTGCCTGCTAATCAATTCTCATTTAACTCTGTGTGTGGATTGTGAGTACTTTGATGTTTAATACTGTTGTTTTCGCCGTCCCTCCACTACAAAACATATATTATTTGCGACGTAAGTATTTATGATGTAAAACGTTTACACATCACCTGAGAAGGGGTAATGTGTGATTGTTATAATTTTCGTTCTTACAATTCAAAGATATTACTGTTTTCTCTGCAAACAGTACAAATATGTTTAGATCTGTTACTAAAAAATATCACATGTCATAATCATCCGTTAGTCGATTTCAGTGTGTATTTTTGACAAATAAATGTATGTAATACGGCCGTTGAATAGATGGTTTTGCATTTTCAGCATTTTACTATATAATTCAGCACCACTTGATGCGTTTATATAGTTTTGTTTCCCATTGTGGAATAGGCTAAAAGAAATAGGAACCAAACATGAGGAAAGAAGTGACTGTCTTTTATGTGTGTGTGGGTTTTTTTTTTTTTTCTTTCAAGGTAAAAATATGGTTTCAGAAACGCCGAATGAAGCAGAAAAAAGTCATGACACGCCAGGAACAAAAATAGAAGCTCTCTTCAAAAGGAAACTGCAACTGTAACTCCCTAGCCGTTGATACCGTTGCCTATACGAAGCTTTCACGTGCTCAATCCTTGCGTGTTTAAACTTTCCGTGCGTATTAAAATCATGATAACATGATAAAATCCCTTACCATTTGAAGCATTTTTCTTAAAACTTTTTAAAAGCAAATCAAAATTATTGATGATGGATATACTTTTTTTTTAAATTAATAACTAAGTATATTGAAATACCGCATATTATTAACAATTACAACAGAAACGCATAGCTATTATTTTTTAGTTCATGGTCATTTTAAACTATTATACACGCATATTATATTTTACTTTTCAACGTGAAATCAAACCAGGCCATTGGTAATTATACAACCCCCTCCTCTGCACTAATTGTACTTTTTCTTTCTTCTTCTTTGAGTAAATCCTTTATAGAGGAAAAGTTTGTTTTGTTTTGTTTGTTTTTTTGTTTTTTTGGTCACGTGGACATGGCTGTCATCCCATTAAGCCTCATTACGTATGTTTATTGTGACGGCCTCTGCAACGTTGAACGTATCATCCATGAGAAAATACTACAAATTAATGTATTTTGATTATAAATAATTCATTGAATGTATTCATTTCATTTAGTTTTCTTCTTATTTCCTTCTTAAGAAAATCTGATTTTACCAAAATCTCTTTCATCGTTATATTTTCGTTTTTACATTGTATTTTTGTAAACCAAAGTCGCAGAAATGAATCGAAATTGATTGAAAAAGCATTGAAAATCTGTAACAAATAGATTAATAGAATTAATCATCGTCTGGTTTTGATATGGTTTGGAGGCTGTTGCCTTATTTGGCTTGGTTTCGGAAGGGTTCACATGGAAATCTGTTACTCAGATATTAAAAAAAAAAATGTATGATTGTACGACATATACTTTTATTATCCTTACTGATATAATTGACAATGATAGATATTTCTCTTGAATGTGTGTCACATGATACTTGGGAAATACATTGAAAAACCTATAAGATATAGAAAATGGACATGTAGGCCCATTTCATTCTTATCATCTATTACACAATAATGATAAAGACGTGTATAGTATATGATTGTCTTACACGAGGAGAGGGCAACAGTCCCTAGTTCATACTTTTGGTTTACCTCTTCTTCTTCTTCTTCTTTTTTTCACAGGATGGAGTACGTTTGATATAGTTTTATGTAAAATAATTATAATCTAATGATTACATGCTGCAATTTGTTCAATTTACTATGTCATTGTTTTGCACTTTTACTATAACTGTGTTTCGATGTGTATTGTGCAATTTGATGTTCTGTAAAATATGAAGTAAAACTACACTTATTTGAAATGCTTTGTATACTTTAAAACAATAGAATTTCGTAATACGCATATTTTCAACATCTTGGTTAGCACAATAGTTAGGAATAGTTTTCATAAACAATTTATCATTCTGCATGTAAGGCAGCTCGTTTAAGTGGGGCTTTGACCATGTGAAACCAAATAATTTCAAGGAATGAGGCTGAAACGAGTGAACAGCATTGGCGAACAAGTGTATACAGCGCCCTCATTAGGGTTATTCAGGGATCGAAAGCACTCGAGCTCAGCGTCGAGGGGTTCGTAAAAATGCGATTTTTTTTTTCTATTCTCAACGACGTTAATCTCACTCCAATATGCCTATACATAAATGCTCAGTTGAATTGATTTATCATGTAAGTGGTCGATCAATCGATCGAGCGATGGCTATTTTCCAATGAAAGGAGTAGCGGGATACTGTATAAACTTTACTATTAGCATTATAATCATTATAATCATCTTCATCATCAGTTAACTATCCAAAAAATACATTGTAACTACCTTTAGCTATTCATGACTTTACAATCATAATGGCAGTGTCGTATACCAACAAAGGAGGATTAAGTGAGATAGATATAGTGTCTGAGTGCTGTAACAGTTTTAGCTTAATTTGAATTTTTATTTCTTGTAATTCTGAATATTTTTTGTTTACTGAGTGATAAGCACTGTTTTTGTTGGATCACTCTTTTCCATACTTACTTTCTATTAACCTTGCGAAGTTTTGCATGGTGGTTTTTGGTTATACTACTTAGTGTACATAATATATTTTATTACGAGTCTTATGATCCACACTGCACTGTGTATTTCTGACAAATATGACAAAACAATATTATTTTGGTAATGTAATGTTTGCTTTACTTTTTTGTTGAATGGAAATAGATAATTGAATTAAATTGAAATGGATTGAATTTATTTCTGCTTTTTTCGTTTCGAAGGGCAGACAAACATTAAATATTAATACAAGTAAACAGTACAATTAGATGACATATTGTCATTGTGCAAAAAGATAACCATACTGTGCGACTAGGTCGGATGAAAGTAATTAACTACAACATTTTGATTTACTATGATTTATCGTTTCTTCATAGAATGACAAATCCATTGCGGTACATAATTTCACGTCAAAGATGATGAACCAACATTGCTACATCAAGAAAAAAAAAAAAAAAACTCCGAGAAATTGAACTTGTACAAAAAATTTACCTGGCAGGGAAGAATCCAGGGAGAAAAAAAAAAAGGATAGAAATTTAAACTTTATAATATTATTACAACATTAGGGGGAAAGGGCAATCTACGCGCGCGCACACACACAACACACACACACACACACACACACACACACACACACACAATCGTACCAGCTGACGCTCTATTACAGAACAGAGATTGAAACAGAAAGAGTATGGGATAGATGAAGAATAGAGGAGGTAAGAGAAAGCAGAAATGGTGAGTATGACTAAGAAACATGTAACGATGATTTTTCGATGATTTGTACAATGTCATTAATTTAATCTTCTGAGAGAGAAAAAAAAAGAGGGAGATTGTAATCATCAGCAGAACTTCACTTGGATAGTGGAGTAATGAAACAAACAAAAACCAGTTGCATGCATTGATGGATTGTTTCATCGTGTCGTCATATTAGTGTCGGCATTTTATTAAGTGTGTGTAATGGTCTCGGACCGTCTTTTGTGTGAAGGTCTTTAATGATAATGATATGCATATATATGTACATACATATTCAGTACTGCTAATACTTGAGCATTTAATCAGAATGGAAAATGGCGGAAAAGAAATTGTATGTATTATATGTGATTATAATAGACAACGGTATTTTCATTTCGTAGTACATATAATGAGTTCTAAATTTTTAGTACTTCATGTCTTCTTTTTCTTCTTGTTCTTCTTCCTCATTCTTTTTTCCTATGTGTCTTGGAATGCCCTGTTTATTTCATGCTTAAATATCAAAATAAAATCCTGATCATAAATACCGACTTGAAGTCAGTGGTCCCATAACTGTCTGCTCAACGCGTGCTCGTCATTACAGGTTTGCTGAACAGCCTCGACGACTTACATCCGATATACAGACATTGTATCGTATCCGCATACTTGGTGTCTATGGCACTTTGAGTACAAACATGCAGGTATATGCACAATAGAGATAATGAGATACATCGATAATAATGAATAGAATTATGCACCATTCACATAATAAGATACATCGATAATAATGAATAGAATTATGCACCATTCACATAATGAGATACATCTCGTGATAATAATGCCTTTCTCAATTTCATATTAAAACATAGATGTAATTGTTAAATGTACCTAATCATCACTAAGTTATTATCTGTATAACATTTAATATATTATGTAAATATAAAATGGTTAATTTTCTTTTTTTTCTGAAAGATTGACCGTTTGTCCATTCCTCTCTTGCATAATTAGAAATCAAAATTGAATATGATTACAGTTTTTACAGTTTCCTTTTCTTTACAGCCAGACATTGTTGGTTTTTTTTTTTCCAGTAACGCTGTTCGTTTGAAATGTGTAAGACAACATCACGAAAATAAAGATAATCCTAAAACAGCAATCAATGACAATGTTACTGAGAAATATTCTTGTATTAATGTCTTAAATAAGGTTTCAGTATCACCTAATAATCCAGCTGTGGCATTTGCTATCCCTTTACATGCATGTCGTACACACAATGTGGGGGTGGGGAAGTCAAAGCAATTGAACTGCGCTTTTGGAAGTTATTGTTTCTACAGGCTCAAGTGTTTCAGTTGGTCAGAATCATCAGATTCCATTTCTAGTGCAAGTGAGCTCTGCTTTCAAAACCTAATATTATTTCATATATATGTGTATATATATATATATATATATATATATATATATATATATATGACCGTGCATCACAAAACGAACACAAACCTCAGAGTCGCAGCCCTTGATTTTTGCATGAGGACCTCAAAAAGGTGAAACAGGTCAACCAATTAAGTAAATCTTGAGTTTTTCATCTTTTCTGAAAAAGCTATTCTTCGTCTACATTATTCTTAAGTTTGGAGTCATAAAACGAATTGGAAAGTGTGTTTTCAGCAGTTTTTCTACGACCCTTTTTCGTAGAGTAGTGCGATTGGGTACATCTTTAGAGGTCCCTTTTAATTTCTTTAAAATCATTTGCACACCCTTCACTTTCAACTCTAATATCTTTTGAATAGATTATGCTACCACCTTGAAAGTTGGCATTTATTGTGGACAGAATGTGTTAATTGAGCATACTTAATTTCAACTTAATTTGATAATCCCTTCATTGTTGTTGCTAGGGTGGTTTACATCCTGTTTTTTTCCCATTCATCGCACAGCCAGCACGGTTTCCACAGATTAAGCGCTTGAATATATCCTTTAGTTTAGAGCCTCTTTTCTCAGTTCACACCTTTCCAGAGTGTGTGCTTTCTTTCCAATATTTAGAGTCCATTTGAATTGAGTTATACATCATTTTAAAGCTTAAAATCTGGTCTTTCAATATCAGCCCTAAACTAAAAATCCATGTCTGGCGACTTTTTGTTGGTTTTGTGGTGCAGAGTCACAAATACATAAATATAATATATATATATATATATATATATATATATATATATATATATATATATGATATGAAATATTTTCTTTTCTTGATATTGAAGTCTCTTTGGTATCATAAAACGTCTGGCTTTAGCGTTATCAAGCAGTTATTTGTTTGAAATACGTAACACAGTGCTTCTTATACATGTTATATAAACATGTTATATTTTGTATAGAGCTAATGTATTTATCTCGAAATACCTAACACAGTGTTTCTCATATCATAAAAATAGTGTGCATCATAGTGATACGTATTTCTGATCAAATGAGTGCAATGTCTCATGTCTCCGGGCAACAGCTGTAAATTCAATTTTTGAAAACCCCAGGCCAACTGTTTCTTTTCTCTTTATACTCTGTTTTTCTTTTGTTTAATCAATATTCCGTTATGTACTTGTTTTGAACTATTTGTTCATTATTGTTTTATGAACAGTGCTGACGAGAACAATAAGGATGATAATGATATTGATGATGACAATAATAATAGTAGTGATAATAATGGTGAAAATAATTTCATTTAATCAACTGCGGTATATTATACAAAGTAGATATAGGTATGTTGCCGTTTTTATAATATTCTCTAATTCGAAAGGAAGACTGTGTCTGACCAAAATCAAGAATTTAAGACGTGGATGATAAATTAACGAAGGCAATCAATACAGCGACACAGCAAACGTTATAAATGCAGTTATTGCTAGTTTGGCATTTCGCATACTATTCATAGAGTATAATACTATGAATTAGTATAAACGTCCACGTATGCAATAGACATTTGTCTCTCGCAATGAGACTCTGTGTATGTGCTCGTGCCAAAACACAACACAATGACATGCTTTAGTGCTCGTGCCAAAACACAACACAATAAATGGTTTAGTGTTGGTGAAGATGAGAATTGGGCTTTTAACTTTTTGCGAGATACCAAGAAACCACTTATGAAATAGTACAGACCATGCCATTCTACGAGGAAATCAAAGTTTATTTGATGAAAATCGGTTTTGGAATGGCTGAGACATCCAAAAACAAAGTAGAACAAGGCGATCCGAATAAAAGCTGTGTCCCACCAATTTTCATCAAATAAACGTTGGATTCTTTCTGGAATTACACGTTCTTTCATATTCTCTAAAAGGTTTCTCATTATCTCACTCCCAAATTTTAGAAACCTGAAGTTAGGTCTCAGCCAAAACTAAACGATCCCTAGTTTACAATTCTTAACTGTGGTTTAAAGGATCAAGTGAGGAAATACCAAATAATCATATAGAATATGTTTTCTATTCACTCTTTATTCGTTTTCCCCCAATGCTTTGCATAAACTAAGAAAGTATGAAATTATCCAGTTCAAGATGCAGTTGGTCAAACTTATGTTTGACCATAAGCAGACGAACGGAAAAGTACTTTCAAGCATTTACGCCACGACCTGAAAGATTGGTTATTATAAAACAACACTGTCCGAAGTCATTCGTCATAGAAATGTTTGTGTTTCAAAGAGAAAGCCTTGAAATGCGTCTAAATCGGAAGCTCTGCGCATGCGCCTCACGTCTGACATATCAGTGATTGCTTGACAAACTTGACCCGATTGGGTCGTGACCCGACGAGACACTTACAATTCGTCAGGAAGTTTGGTTTCGCGCGCCCTCTCGCGAGCTTTCGAGCTCATCGTCCCATTAATGAGACGTGCAGACGTGCATTTTCGGTTGCAGGGAATGGTAGTTAAAAACAACCTGGGAACAGGATATGCTCTGATATTTTTCATTTACGAGAGCAATATACAGCCGCAAACGGGGAACTGCGGTTTTGTTTTTCAGCATACATTTTACCTGACTAACGATGCTATATGAGAACCACAGAGCCCTTGTTATAATTTGAATGTGATTCAAGTTGACATGATCAGTCTTGACTCTAGCTCTATTCGTGAAATTAAATGAAAAAAAGTCAAGTATTTCATATTAAGTCGTAGACTTTTATAACTGTCGTGTGAGTGTCTTGTTTATCTGGTATCCAGCATTCCACATGGCCACAAATCATGATATTTCAACCCGTCTTTATTTTCTTAAAAGGTTAAATTGTTATCATAATGGCATTTGGTTTTGATGGAGGGCTCCCTGAGATCATTTCTCGTGTAATCATGCTATGACGTGGAATAATGTGCATTCTCCGAATATTTTCTTCACTAGAAGGAAAGTAGACACAGCAGTTATCACGGAAACTATGAGAATAACGGATTATGGATACTTCATTAAAAAAAAAAAATAATAATAATAATAAGTACCCAAAACATGAACAAAAATTGAACATGAAAACTACGAAATGCCCCCGAAGACAACAACAAAAAAAAAAAAAAAAAAAAAAAAGCCAGATTTTTTTTTTTCATTCGGGTCCGCAAGACGCAACAAGAAACACAAATGGAAATTGCTGTGGCTGAAAGTCAAAACCCTGTGGCTTGGGCGATTTAGGGGCGGATTTAAATAGCAAACAACCATGTTTAGCGAACAATGCCATTCAGGAGAATGATGTTATAATTGTAATAGACAAGCAAAGTTGGAGCGAGAAGTAGGAGCAGGGCGCCCAACAAAAGGAAAGGTAACTCATGAAATCCAACAAACTCAGGAGAGAGGGGAGTTCAGCTGCATTTCGATTTCAGGAGGCAGGGTTTGTTTTACGCTCCCCTTCCCAGTTTGATGTGTGATCTTCACCGCCAAATGTACGGATAAAAATGTATAAGTGTTGGATAGTATGATGTACCGAAGTAGAGATGTGTGTGTGTGTGTGTGTTTGTGTCTGCGTCTGTAATGTTCAGGCGGCTCTAGGCTTGATCAAGATCACGTTTTATATGCCTTTGAGGGGGCTAAAATAGCAGCAGGATCGTTCTTTGCGTCGGTACAGGAAAAAACTACATAAAATTATCACGAAGATAAAGATCCGACGGAAGCATAGCTCGTGATATACTGCCGAAGAAAAACTGATACCGTATCCATCTATTATAATCATTTCAGGTTTTTTTTTTTAAGACACACAGGCTGGCTTGTGAGATCTAGCTTGTAAAGTTTGTTTGTGTTGCTGAATCTTGTGAGTAGACACCTCAATATCACGAACTGAAAGCTATGTGAGTCCCGTTGTGTTCTCAGTACACCCAATTTATGAGCGCACCCTGTCCGGAAAAATAAACTATTGTACAACACGACAGTATTATGTTAATGAAACAAGCGAACATAGAAGTTATACCAGCGAAAGGAAAGTATAGACTGGTAGCATTACGCAGACCTTTTGAAAGTTCATTTCAATTTTACTCTTTATGTCCGTATAGAATTAGTAAAAGTCGTGTGTTTGTTTAATCATGACTTTATTAGAGTTCAAGGCTCTGTGAGTATAGGACATCATAATTATACAAAAACCAGGTCCATCGTTTCATTCAAAATGAATGGCAAGTTATTAACGTACATGAGCTACAAACTAACTGTTGAAATTTACATTACCACAACACAAAATACATAATAATCACACACAAACTGTCAAGTAGGCCTATCAATCAATCAATCAATCAATAATATCAATAACATCACTGTATTACAATGGTAACAGTTATATTATCATCTTTCACAGTATTAATACATCATTTTTCGTCTTTAGAATACTAATAATGAAGTGATGAAAATATATGATATATGTCTATTATTATCACCTCATCTTCACTACCCTTACATATACCTTTACATACCAATTACATACTTATAATAGTCATTGTAGTAAACGTTTCTTCAAACAACTCTGCATCTCTTCAAACTTTACATCAGCTTTAAATCAACTTTTCAACTTACTCTCTTCCTCTCCTTACACACACACACACACACACACACACACACACACGTTCTTACTAAGTACGTGCAATAGCAACAATAGTAAGATTAGAACAGTAATGCAGAAAATACGCAAAAATTAATTGATGTCATTTTCTTATTTTAGTTCTTTTCATTTACTGGTTTTTTGCAACTTTTTCATGCACAAGATTTTACAAAGAAAAAGACAAATATTCAAGATATGATCAAACTTAGCCTACATTTTTATGTCATGATATAATATAAGGCAAGCTTATCAAAATCAATTGGCTATATAGATTGAATTTCCTCTTGCTGATTATTAAGGGTTTGAGACAAACAACAAAGCTTGAAAGGGATGGTATAGTATTGGTTGAGATGAGGATTCACCCTTTTACTTTTTGCGAAATACTTAGAAACCGTTTTAGGAAATGTTAAAGAGCGTGCAATTCTAAGGGAAATTCCAAATTTATTTGATGAAAATCCGTTTCAAAAACGCTGAGATATCTAAAAAAACAAAAAACATAATTTACAACGATCCTTATAAAGAGTCATCATAGGTCACAACTTTTGTTACAATCACATTGTTTTTAGATACCTCAGCCATTGCAAAACCAATTTCCTTCAAATAAACTTTGAATTCGTCTAAGAATTATATGCTTTCCCATATTTGATTTCATATGATTTGATATGATTTATTGGTTTCTGTATCATCATTGTACATATACACATTCATGTACAAACATAAATATGATAATATATATAAGTATTTTCTTGTTCATTGCCTGTGTACAATGTACAGCAAAAGTACAACAAAACATACTACAATGAATAATACAGAGGGGCTACAGCATCTAAGCGTAGCTTGATTTGCGTGCAGCCCCCGTAGCATAACATAATATTATAATGTACATCGGAAGGAGAATAGGAGGGAGGGATGACTTGCATAGAGATAGGATAGTTGAAAGGAGAAAGGGAAGGGAGAGGTTTGTCTGCTTTCACTAGAGGTTTATACAAAATAAAATCACCTGTATCACTAATTAGCAAGACATGACAAAATATTTCTTCAACGAGGTACAGGTGGACAGTTGATACAGGTCATGGTCGGTTACATAATCATTATTACATAATAGACTAATTGTGTCGATATTTGTACAAAAGAATTTCGTGTATATAACAATGACAATGGAATTACTGATATTCAGATAACAACATCGTTTTTACAGCCTTCCTAAAAGAATACGTGGACTTTAAACTTCGATATCATGAGAGTTCGATATCATATATCATGAGAGTTTTCTCATTATCCCCCCCCCCAAAAAAAAAAGAAATCATCATCAAAAAACGTTGGAAACCTGAAGCCACTTCTCAACCGAAACTGTACAATCCCTTTGAAAGCGTGACAACCCTGAAATAACTCGTTTATCTGTAATTACTTTATTATATCAATGACCGTGAATCGTAATACATTTTACTTAGAAAGTTTTCATTAGGCCTGCATGGTTGCACAAATCCTGTGCTCAAAGACAGCATATGCGTGCGTCTTACTATGAATATATGTATATATAGATATATATAATTACATCATGTCTAAAAAATAAAGACGAAATAGAAACATACATTATCGTTCCTCACGTTCATTTCTGTCAAATATACGCAGGTCATGGTCACGGACGCCATCAAACCAGAGCTCAACCAAATTGTTCATTCCTGTCTTCCTACTTCCTTCCAACTTGTATTATCTCCATCAGTCTATTATAGCTATCAGTCTTCGATTTGTTTGCCTATATAGCGTTTTCAGTATACTTGCATGGCCTTACTTTTAGACTATATTGTTTCAGTTTTTCTTTGCTTTATTTCTCCACTGTCTTGTACACATGAAATAATTGTGACAAAATCAACAATTTTCACATTATAAAGAATATAAACAAGAGTTTTCAAAAAGAAATAGTGTGTCTTTACGTGTATAATGTACGCACATATAACACTTCATACTGGTGTATGAGACCCTTATCAATTCTGCTTATAGATAAGCAATTCGCTTGGTTGGGAAAACGGCCTCTCTGGGTGATATGGTTTCTTACATTTACAATTCCGCGATATTTCTAACTGAAGAAACAAGCACATACACACTGATAAACAACGCGAACTTCCGAGTATCATTTACTATTATCATTTGACCGAAGAGGACAACACAAGGGGAATATGATAAAACAAGACCTTTTTCAGTCTTTTTTACCAGACTTTTATCCCCTTTGTGTATCAACTTATTTTTCTATTTGACATTCTGTACCTGAGGGGCCCACATTCTACAAGCTTTGTTTTTTAAGTGGGTCCCTCCATTTTTCGAAGTTTGCGTATTGTTATTTCGTCTTTATCACTTCACTTCTCCTGACTATGTATCATTACTGCAAAATTCCACAATTATATTCTTCTCAGTTTACATGTTTCGCTTATGCAACCTTATTCTCTGTTACCAGGGAAAGTGAAATGCCAATGTTCTTTTCGAAAAATGAAATAAAATTTGAATTGAATTGAATTGAGGAAACGAAATCAAGGGGCAAAGAAAATAAGGAATGCCTGAGTAGGAAAAAGTTGAGAGAAGAGAAGAGATAGTATAAGGTGTGTAGAAGTTTGGAGATATATAATACAAGAAAAAAAAAAAGGCTCACTTTTACCTACGAATTTGTATCTTTAAAAAAAAAGAAGATAACTTTACAATCATTGGGTTAATTTTCAGGATCACTGTAACCAATCTTTCTTTAACCTAAAAAGGCGGATATTTTTTTCAGTGATATAGAAATGTTAATGAAGACACACACACTCACACGTTCATATGTGTGTATTGATTATAAATACACACACACACACACACACACACACACACACACGCAAACACACACTCACACACACATATATATATGCACCATAATTCATGAATTTGCATAGTGATAGGACGGGGCCCGGGTTTTATATTTTAATTGTTTAAACTGGGTTAGTATTCTCCATAATTATGAAGTTCTGAAAGGGCTTGTAAAAATGATTGATTGCAGTCTGCTCTTGGTTACTTTTGGAATCTTTGCTAACCTTATCATCATAAAAGGCATATCGGATGTTAACTCTTATCAGTGTACACCGACACACATAAATACTCATTCACGTACATATTTAACACACACAGACGCAGATCCACACGCTTGAAAACGTATACACTGTGAGTGTACAGCTTCTTTCGATTTACCTCTTTTTTATAGTCATTTTGGTACCCAGCAATATAATATAAAGCGGACATAAAACTCCCTGTGCAAATATTGTTCTCCATAGATAATGTTGTTTGCTTTCCTAAATATCAATATTGCACGATCGTGAAATCATATATCAGGCAATATATATATCTCTTAGCTTGCTTGGTCACGTACTCCGACATGAGGAAGTCCACATTAGCTTAATCATGCATTCTATTTTTTTTTTTCTCTCTGCATTAGTAAAGGCTTTGCTACAGCACACATATGAGAGTTCATACTTACCTATTATTATCTGAGGAAAATATTAATCTAAAAATCATTATATGAGCCGTCAGTGGGTTTAGGCTCGAATCTTTAGCAGCGACTGTGTATGTGCGCTCATTTTCTGTTAACAACGGAGAGAAAACATGTTCATAACTTCACTACCTCTGCCCTGCGAGCAACATATTCAAATATACAGGACTCTCCTTCGATCTATCTTCACGCCTATAATATATATAATTACATATATGTATAAATGGGGCGTTTATGTGTGTGCAAAACGTATTACGATCACTTTCCTTTCCCTTCGTCAATTGGTTCAGCTAGGAATATATATTGTGTTTGGGCTGATTTACGACTGATAGTTCAACGACGGGCGAAGGTTAAAGTCGATGTGGAGGCAAACAACGCGCACGCCGAACTTTACCAGAGTAGTCACGTGATTGGGGTCAGTCTGAGCCCTCTCCTCGGGTCATAAGCTGCCATATTTGGCGCACCAGAAAGTTGTCTCTCTTTTCATTCCCGTTTTACTCACAATGTTGCTGTTTCCTACAATGTCGACTTGTCATAAAAAGTTGTCTTCATGATACCATGATGTACTTATTTTTTCTTTAGCATAAATTCAAATTCATATCATAACAATTACACTAGTTTGTAGCTGGACTTGTAGAGGTTCTCTCCCGCTTGAGTTCCTTTATGATTTTTTTTTTGTTTTATCTTTATTATCTTTATTACTGACATGACTCAAAGTCAGGCATATACATACATTAAATTCTTATCGCCCGCCCAAAATGTTCAAGGAAAATTTATGGCGTCATGAATTGCTTCACCTGGTGACGTAGTAAATAATGACGGGTATCGCTTGGTTAATATTTAACCAGTATTGAGGGTGACTATCGAAGGCCTCTATTTTCCCCATCTCTCTCTCTCTCTTTCTCTCTCTCTCTCTCTCTCTCTTCCCTTGTCTTTACAAGGCACTTGAAGATAAAGGCTCACAAATATCTACACCGCTCAGATCGAGTGAAGACAGACACCAGGCGAGGTTCAAGATCATTCGTCTGCCTGACGGTCGTGTGTGAAGGAGCGATGCGGCGTCGTGAGCGCTCTAGGCTCACGCTCGGGTAAGAGAAAAAAAAAAAAACGCGGGAAAGAGAGCGCGGCACGGTCGTCTGGTCGCTTTCACGGGATTGATCTAGGCAGGTAAGAGCCCCGAGACTAGAGCAGTTGGACACTCAGTGCCGCTCCCATGTACGATCGTCGACCTGAATCATGTCATCTGCCGCTACCACATGGAGCCAACTGCAATGATCAAACCCTCGATTATGCTACGTATATAGTCAGAGAGCGTACGCATGTGGACCATACCAGAAAACAACAAGAACAACAACAGTGTCTTTAACAGTGGTAAGTCTTCATAACCACTCTTTAGAAGTTAGAAAAGCAAGACTTAGAATACGAAAAGTTTCCAGAATTGTGGTAATTGATAACGGTAATTTACTGATGGTAATCATAACTTAAATTCGCAAAGTAGAACGCGACAAAGTCAGTGGGTAAACGCGCCTCCAATGTGATACCACGGACATCTCACGTACAAAAGAGAGTTTGATACCGTACAACTGAGGAGACATTTGATTCTTAGAGGCCATGGGCGATGTGACATCCATTGTAACTCGCCTGGTAAGAGCTATGCTAGCTATTCCAGCGAGATTCCCTAGTGCCCGGTTAGCCCCCGAGAAATCTCACTGGTACGGCCTTTGCCCCGACGATGTCAAGACGGTGGAACTCCGCCGGAGTCGGGGAGCCTGTACCAAACACACGCTCTCTATCCTCCCCGTCCGTCATCGCAGTATTATTACCTTTTACCCAATTTCCAATCCTTAAAGGTCGTAGTTTGAATTTAGAAGACCTCTGAAGTACAACGATTACCATTAAGTCTAGCTGTAGATAAGGAATTGTTCCTCATAATCTATAGCTATTGGTGTCGTCATTTTGCGGCAAGATGGGGTGAAAAAAAAAATCAGTATGAGGAAAACATATTCTTTTATTCTTGTAAATAAATATATCTGAATTAACCTCACCTAAGACAAACTTCAGAGTCCATTTCTGTCATATCAAATACATTTCATGGTTGTGACTTGAATTTCTAAGTATCCCTTGCCTTGGGAAATGTTTCATATGTTTTGAACAAATACCAGTTGTTTTGTTTGTTTCATTCATGCTGGCTCCGAAACCTTAAAAAGAACGTTTTCCTTAAGCTGAACTCCTTTTTTCAGTAAAAAAAAGTTCAGTGTTTTCTTGTGTGTGTGTGTGTATGTGTGTGTGTGTGTGTGTGTGTGTATGTTTGTGTGTTTTGGTGGGGTTTTTTTTAGCTCAAAGACACAAGGAAGACAGTCTGAATATGAACAAGAAATATGGCACCAGGAGGGGATACTGGCAACGAAAAAATAAATGAGTTAACCAACAATTCTCATATTTTCTATTAGATTTAGTAGCGTTTAGATGTAATCTCTCTTGTGATCTCACAGATATGAATGAATACTCGGACTAATATATTCTTAATATACGATTGGAAAGCTATGAATCATTGTTACCGAACAAAATGAAAATGTTTCTAAGAAAATGATTGCTGGGGAACATTATAAAATGCGTGTGGAGATGAAAATGTATTTTGTTCATCACACAATATAGGAAATTTTCAACAGGAGCATCAACAGTTATTTCGTTTAATAGCCAATGGAAACACCCCTTGTACTATCCACAGAAGTGGATCTAGGCTAGGCTGTGTTGGTACTACCAAAGAATTACAAGGTGAAGTTGATGCTATTTCTGAGATAAAGAACCCGCGACATGCATGAATAACATGCTTTCAGACACTTTCCATCATAAATAGTTAAGATGGGTCGTTGGTGCGGGCTAATGATTCAATTCAATTCAATTCATTTCAATTATTTTCACAGTATAATACAGCATAAATATCTTCTTTATTTGCAAACGACAATTAGACAAATGTGTCAAAAAAGCGTAAGGTTAAGAATGCATAAATTTGTTCTGAAAACTGACCTGAAACAGCAAAAATGACAATCGACTATCTTTATACTTAGTCCGACCCGTTCTAAAATTGATCTGAAAACTGTGTGGGGTGATATGATCTGAGTATGCTAGTTAGAAAATTATACAATATATCAACGATGAATGTATTTACACTGTACAAAGGCATTTGTAAGATTTATTTTATGGACATGAAGGCAGTTAAATATTTCTAGTTTTAAGTTTGGATATTCCTCGGGTTGTTGGCAAAAAGTCACAAAAATATCACTGCACGACGAAATTTACGCTTGCTAACGAAAAGTGTGGAGGGCAACTCGCGTTTTTGTGTCAGTATCACCATGTGCAGTGAAAAATGACTAAATCCCTCGACTTCAACATAAATAAAGTTTGAATTTTTGCTTTCTGAAATATCCCTATTATCCCAATACATCAATTTTAAGTAACATCGTAGTGACGTGTATGATACTGAGATTTGATCGACAAAGGGTTCTTTCACTTTATTTAGAATACCATCATTTACTTTGAAATAAAACTGACGTATCTTATCGTCATTTTGATCGTAGTGCCTGGTGGATGACTAGTCACCCCTTGCTTCTGGTGTAAGGGGTAGCATAATTATGACATATCCTTTGTCAGTCTTCAAAAATCTACATCACTTTTGTATTGCTTCATTAGACATCGGTACGGTGCACTAAAAGATCAAAGAATTGAAACAGGCGAGGTATCCGTTCTTACCTCATCAACTTCACTTTTTATAAATATAGGAGTATATTACACAGTCATTTCAGTTTTCATTTCTGTTTTTATATTTTTCTGTTTTGCCTTGTTCGGTGGATCGGTTAGGACAAGATACCATGAATACGGAGTAGAAGAATAAAACGTGTAACTCTGTCTGACACAGGGCGTTTCCCCACCCTACTGAATAACATCTGGCGCATCTACGGCCAAGAGCTGCCGCCTCACGGGACAGTGTCGGGGGATCTCGTTCATTAGGGAAGCCATATCGGGTGTTGGGAAGAGAGAGGTATACAATAAACGCTTTTCGCAGTTGGCGCTTCTCATGGCGACCATATTTTTGGGGGACATGACATCCTTTATAAATGGCTGATCATGGTCGGATACGGTATCCCACATTCGCTGTTTTCGGCGATACAGGAGGCGAATTCAAGCTTAACATGATACTGTTGCTAAGCATATTGTTCTCTTCTGTTCTTTTTCCCTTCAGTTATAAGTGCTCTATCTCCATAGATTCATCAGCTTATGTATTTCTGTCATACAATGTATGTTTTATTTATGTTTATAGACATATATATATATATATATATATATATATATATATATATATATATACATGTGTGTGTGTGTGTGTTGTGTGTGAACATGTTATATATGTATATATGACATACAAATGTATGTATATATATATATGTATATATATATAAATAGATATATGAATATTGATGTATGAAATGCATGTATGTATTTGTATGTTTGCGTGTGTGTGTGTGTTTTGTAAATTTCCCTTCTCTTCTTCTCATTATTTTCTCCTTTCTCCCATTATAGACGATAACATTTCGATTATAAGAATATGGAGATTATCATACACGTCAAATCTTGCTATCCAGTTCAGAGCTGGTCAAGTTTCCTCAATGAAGTTTTTAAAACTATTTCAGGAGAATACCTTGATTTCCCATTTATTGGTCTGTTCTCCATGAAGAGATTGAGCATGCTTTAGACCTACTTGCTAAAAACTCGATGAGAACTAAGTCAGTAGAAACCTCCAGCAAGCTTCCCGATTCATCTGTGACAATGTTGTTTAGAATAAATCATACGTTCATTTTGAATACATAACCAACACGGTACATCGGTAAAAGAGTCCCGTATGACTTGAACATTATCAGGCAAGCCTACTTTCCTACTCATGTAACTTGTCCCATTCCCCCCCCCCCCCTCTCTCTCTCCACACACACACACACACACACACACACAAACACGTGTATATTATATATAATATATATATATATATATATATATATATATATATATATATATATATATATATATATATCTATTTATATATAGTGTTACTGCTGCTGTTAAAAGGATGATGCAGCTAAGATTGGGATTCATGTTTTAAAATTTTACGACAATTAGAAACCACTTATATGAAATATGAAAGAGCATACGAGGAATTCAAAGTTTATTGAGTTTATGAGATATCCAAAAACCGAGAGGTCCTAGGAAAAAGGTAGATCCCACTTTTATTTAGGGCAACATTGTTTTACTTTAGTTTTGGATATTTCAGCCATTTCAAAGACTAAATTTCCTCAAATAAACTTTGGATTCCTCTTAGAATCTTATATGTCTTTCATATTTCATTTAAGTAGTTTCTATTTATGTCGCAAAAAGTTAAAACCTGAATCCCCATCTCAACTAAAACTACATCATACCTCTATGTATCATAAGAAAAATTTAGAGATGGCCATCTCCATCATGTCCACATTGTCCTGACGTTTTGTACCTTCCTTATCACTTAAATACATGTAGATTTTGTTTATTTTACATTCTTATGTTCAATAAAGCGTATATATTTCTGTTGGAAATGAAAAAGAAATACACAAATGAAAATAATGATTTTAATGCATTTTTATGACTGTGAGTGCATTCATTAATATATATTACACAATTGCTACAATAATATCTGTGCCCAACGTGCTTTAAGCTGTTGTGGCTGATATCATTAAAAAAAGAATGATTAGGGACAATTTTGCAATTATTCATCAAAGACCAATTTTGTCTCTCAGCAAACACTGAATCCCTTTTCCTCGTCATTCTTCCCGTGTCGTACAGTAGGGTCATAAAAAAGTATGATGGCAAACTTGGATGGTGAAGATGATTCTGCTTTCAGCCCAACAATGGTCAATAAAACGAAACAGTTCAAAGCAGTAAATCACCGCGTAACATCGTAATTCCTTTGTCCTATTTTCCTTCCCGTAACTGACCCAGAGCCGCTAGTTTTGAAAGCAAACAAAACCTGAAGTAAACGCGCCTTTTCATAAAAGCGAGGGATATGATTTAAAAAAAAAAAAAAAAAAAAGATCGCGGAGGCCCACCATCAAACAGACGCTAGTGTGTAAATTTGAAAATGACTCAAAAGCGATAAAGGTCAAAAAGGAAAGCAGAACGAATATTGACTGTTTATGCGAACATGAAGCGAGTAGCTCAAGAGGGTTATAATATAGTAGCTTAGAACAGCCTATTTAGTAGCTCCTTGGTTCCACTGAATCCACTGACGAACGAACCCAAGAGGAGAAATCATTGCAAGTGATGTGTGGTATTTTTATCTGTTTTGTTTTTCTATCGCCGTAATGGATTAAGGTTAATCATTTATTATCACCTTGGGAGTTATGTGTGTGTGTGTGTGTGTGTGTGTGTGTGTGTGTGTTGCTGTTAGCGCGTGTTATAGAGTGAATATGTTTGTATATGTGTATTTGAGTGTGTGTGTGTGTGTGTCTGTGTGTCTGTGTGTCTGTGTGTTATACGGGGTAAGTAAGTGAGTGTGAGGGAGAAAGAGGGAGTACATTTAAGCCAGCGTTTCCTGGAGGGGAAAAAAAGCGATTGTTAGCTGACGGAATGAAATACAGAAACATATCCCTAATCCTGGCTTCTTCTTTTTTCTATTTTACAGGACGTCTTGATTCAAAGCTAACTTTCCAGGACTCCCAGATGCTGTCCCCCGAGTCCAATACAGAGGTACCCTCGAGAAACAATATAAAATGCAAGAGAAAGATAGCGAGTGAGGGAAAGAGTGAGGAGAAAGCTTGCTGGGCTCTAACCAGACATCATTAATCATCTCAAGTTCACTTGGTCCGGGGAATTTTCGAGGTGAAGACTGCCTTGCGAGAGAAGAGAGAAATAGAAAGAGAGAGTGAAAAAAAAAATCCGGGGCACTCCATGATTTCAACTAGACTGACAGACTGATGCACACTATATCACTTTATTGCTTTTTGGGTGTGACTAACTTGAAGCAAGCGATTAAATCCTTGTTCACATGCCCGCCTTATCATATATATTTCTTTTTCTCCGCTGAAGACAGAACAAAAAGAAAGGTATGTCGACGTACCCACCTAATTTATGACTAACTATGCCTGTGACTGTGTTCGTATGTTGGTATCATAATATGTAGATGCATGCCGTGGTTTCTAAATGCCTTGTGGTCGTCCGTGTCTTCATTTCAGTCCGTCACCGTTAATACTTTATGCAGGTACTTGTTCCTTACCTTGACGCTGCCAATTTTCGGGGTTGAGATTTCACTTTTTCGATACGCATGCATCACATGAAATATGTTTGGATCGATCTATGTTAGCTGCTCTGTCTGAAAGATATGTGACTGGGGTGGTAAACTATCTGACACATACTAGATACCACGGACAAAAAAAAAAAATAGGAGGAAACAAAGGATTTATTTCAGTGCTTGGGTTTCTCCCTGCCAACAGGCCATCCACTGTTCCTGTTAAAGTAATATAATAACGCATCGAAACGGTAGGTTTCAGTGTATACTGTATACGTGTTCAAGTCTCACACACGTGTGTAAGTATCTGTCATACGCTGCATGTATTTAAAAAAAAATGTTGCAATTTTGTAAAGTGGCACGGCTTGTTCTCACTTATTTGATTTGTTGTTGTTGTTGTTCTTGTTGCCTATTCGTCTTTCAACTGCCGTCACAAAGCATATACATTCATGATTTTATGTATTTATTTCCCTGTATCTGCTTGGTAAGAAATAGTGTGTTCAGTAAAGTTTTACACTGCATGTGTGTGCAATAATAATATGAATGTAGATTATCTTTCTCTGGCAGCGTAAACTACTCTTTTCCTCACGACTAAAACTGGTCCAAAGCTAAAGACATTTGCATTAACGGTTGTGTGTGTGTGTGTGTGTGTGTGTGTGTGTGTGTGTGTGTGTGTGTGTGCTTAAAGATCTGAATCGCAGCCTGCAGAGAAACGAGTAGGACCTCTGTAGGGAGGAGAAAGAATTTGAATGGGGGATATTAATTTGGCGGGAAACTAGACTGATGCTTCGTTTCAGGCAGTAGTCTTTAAGGGTTGAGAAAAACAAGCATGGCTAGCTGAGAACAGCATTTGTTTCGATCGTCATGTTTTGATTAATTTCGTGTAGAGCTAAGGTGTGGATGAGACAGTGGTATTACCTTCGCTGCCATGCATGCCACACGATGTCACGAGAGTACCACAAGACACGTCAGTCTTGTACACGTATAGGCTATATTTAACGCGCATGCAGAAGTTTGCTATCACGAGACTATTCATATCCATGGGCTGCAAATATTTGGCCAATGAATTGGTTCGTTTGATGTCGGGTAAGAGCAAAGGGCATGGACTGATTGCATTGACAAAACTAGAAATATTTTGTTAGAAGTGGAAACTGTCTTCTGGTGGCAAAGCAACTGTCTATATCCTCCACCTTTTATTAAAAAGCAGATCGTCTGTTCGGACGCTGTGAGCCGTTGTGAGTATATATGTCTGTGTGCTTTACTTGTAGCCGGATACTGTTATCACATTCACTCGTATTCACTCGCAATCGAACAGTAACGACTTAACAACCTTGAAATCCGATTCCACTTGGTATCCACTTTCGAACTACGAGTTTTCTTTGGTGTCACGTACAGCATATTCCCGTGAGCCTTTCTGTAGTGTCTAACGTGGTGCATAAAGACACTGACACTCTTCCGACACTTGACACATAATATTATCTACATGATGCTATAAACGCGATGTATGTCAAGGGCTGCTGTTGTATCGTTTCCCTATATAGACACTACGAGCCCAACTTGCTCATCTGTAGTTAATATGTGCTCCAAATGGGTATTGTGATATTATTTCATATCAAAAATCCCTGACGAAAAATTTGTATGTTCTTTTGCATTTTTCAAATATTCTTCTTTTTTGTTTGTTACATCCCGGTAAGGCAAAACGATGTCCGTAATAAAAATGCAGTACTTCGTTTCATCTAATATGTTATCAAATACAGGACACTGGTATCATATGTGTATACTCGGAAGCTTCCCTTTAAAACCTCTGCCAGGGCATGTGGTCCTTGTACACGGCTCACCTTTCTTGGCATTTCCCGATCGCGCGTAAATCCATGTAGGTCAAGAGCCGTGCAAAGTTCAGCCAATTCCAAATCCTTTGCAAATTTTCACCGAGAACTTGGATGTGCAAATGGGGAGGCAAACGGGGCAGGTTCAAGCGAGCTAGATATGCGACGATAAAAGAGGGAGGGTAACTTTTCGGGGATGATTTTTTTTTTCTTGTAATTTTTTTAGTGGAGTCGAATGCCCTGGAAGGTAAGGTTACCGTTGGGGAATCTAAGGGTGGGAGGAATTTGTTCTCTTCTAGTGCTAGTCGACCCGCGAGATTTAAGAAGATCGGATAGAGGTCATGCGCTGACTTCACTGCGAAACTAGCATCTACAAAGAAAACGACGCTCGTTTACCATCGTCTACACGGAGAACATCCCCCGACCCGCGCGCGTCCTTCATATTCGGACTATACCAGTACCGGAGGCGTGCTCTTCTACGTTAGACGGAAGATGCGAGCCTGAGCCGCTTGGCATGACATGTGTACGTGCGCGCAAGTCGGACATGGTGTTATCAGCTGATCGGGCAGTGACGAGATGATATGCGCCGCCATTCCTGGCCAAATCTGGACAATCACGCCAACCTTATCCTGGGAAATTATCAGAGCTCAAAATTTCGATTTCCATCTTGGACTTACGCGACTCTCCCCACGCACCTTTTTTTCTGGGCTTACATCAACCCTGTAGATCCGAATTTGTGTCAGAGCTTTTGGGTCTCTGGAAGTCACAGATTCGCTTCTCTGGGTACCTGTAACCCAGGCCTGGCAACGGACGGACGGGCTGAACAATATCCACGGGCGGAACCTCACCACTAAAGCCATGGTGGCAGCCATCTTGGACTCAATTGATTTCATATCGCTTACGTATCCTTTGCTGCTATACTTCATTTTTTCCTGCTATCATACTATCGTAGGTAGGATGCGAGTCTCTAGACCTAACAGCTTTTCTCCTTGGTATACCTTGAAGCTCTTGAAAAGGACAATGAAAATGCATTTTGGCGAGTATGACATGAGAGCATCTAGGTATGGTGGTAACTACATTTTATCTCAATCAAAGTTGCACGTTTGTACGTTTTTACGTCATTTGGATGGATAAATGTTCATCTATACATGGACATCTAAAAGATTGAAATGATACATTTTCTTGTATGTGTTTCAAAAATAATTAATAAATGAAACATTCGTAGGCCTGCATGCATTCTTATTTGCCAAATAATTATGGGGTTTTATGTGCATAAATATACATGCATTATGCAGTTGTTAGTTGTTCAAGCTTGATTTTCCAGGTATACGCCACTATTACCAAACTCTTAGTTGCGTCAATTAAATTTTCATTGCATCTCCCAATCCCAAAACTGCGTTCGCATCCTTTACTATCTTAGATGTGTGTGTTAACTGACGAGAGATGAATGTTTTTTTCTACAATAGACAAATACATCTAAAAGAATTTCAAATATTTGGAAAAGGTTGACGTTGAAAAAGGCGGGAATAGGCCCGTCGCTTTGAAGCGTTTCTTCTGAAGTTCTTTTTTTCTTCAGTTTAAATTGTATTTTCAATTTAAGTTCCTTCTCATTATTATCGCTACGAGTATAATTAGGTTGTTCAGTGGAACACCTGAATTTGCATGTCATGATGTACAAATATCTGTACCACAAGAGCACTATAGAAAATTACCTATCACACACTTTACCGTTACACGTTATGATTCAATGTTGCAGAGGCACCATGTAATAAGGAAGAGGAAATCGGGAAATTAAACACGAAAGGATAAGACCGCAAAACTTTGTATTAGTCTGACAGGTATGAAAAAATCCGAGCGATGCAAACATTTTGGAATCGTATAACACTGAGAATTTCGTTTACAACATTTTGCTTGTCTATTTGTTCTTTGTGCGTGCTTGGCTTAGAGTTGAGATGATCATGAAATGATCAATAGGTTGTACATGAATTTCAGACATGAGACATACTTTTGATGACATGAAGTATATTGACTGGCGAATATGGCGACACTTAAATGCCTGATCATCAATCAGTCAATTATATATATATATATATATATATATATATATATATATTCATATTTGTATCTATTCATTGTCATCATTGACAAATAATAGATAGAGGAAGCTGAAAGTGATAACTCATTATTTTGGTCAAACGACAAGTATTGCCCAGTCACTGCCAGTTTGTTTCATTTCGGAACAGCAAATGATTGTGAATTAGGAACTGCCTAACTATATAGGTCTCAATAATCCATTATCAGATGAATCTGAAAACGCAAATTAATGCGTTTTTGCTATTTTGCTACCATTTTTGTGAGTGGTTCATGAGTGGAAGAATTTTCTTGCAAAGCAACGACAAAAAACTTAAACCTCATTGGACGTGGCAATTCAAGACACGCTATCGAAATTGTAATAAGATCACAGTCACTTTTTAATAAAAATTATGCTTTTTGTTTACCCGATGATGTCTTCAAAAATACACATACTTAAAAAAGCATGATCTACCCGTCAAAAAAAAAAAAAAAAAATCAATTTAGGGAAAACACAAAACAAAGCAAAACCAGAAGAAAAAAAATGTCTAGTTACAATTTCTGCCAAGTTAGGGCACAGACCGAAATCTCCTCTTTTTCTTTGATAAACTTTTGATATCCCACTTTGTAGCTCTTTGATTAATCCGGGAATTATTTAATTATTTGGTGCACTTCGTAAGAATTAAGCTCTTTTAGTTCAAATCCTACACAAGACAGCACACTCAATTGAGAAAAAAGACCGTTCTTGAAGATTGTATAGAGTTATCAACATGCGGAATGCGTAACAGTCAATTCCTTGATTACATCATTTAGAGGGGCTTGAGCTATACAGAATTTATATCGCTGAACTGATGGAGATTATATTGATGTGATATCTGTTTATTGTTGTCAGCATCTCTTGATTTATTATGGAATATGTATCTGGCAAAGAAACACTTGCCTCATGCCTCAGCGGCATGTGTGCGACGGGATATGGTAACTGTAAGATATTCTCAAAAAAAAAAAAAAAATCCTCTGGACCATATCCATGTCGTCATTATGACCCTGTCCTACTTGTCTGGTCAAGCCCTGTGAGACCGTGGATATTTTCAACGAGTAGTGGTCAGGAGAAATATGAAAAATGGGGACAGAGAGAGAGAGAGAGGTATGGCGGCGCGCAACTCGACTCGTGACCCCCAACGTCAGAGTTTCGCTTTTCGGCAGCCCTGAAGCATAGGGTGTTCGCAATGTACCAACCCGTGCTGTCGTTTTGGCGGCCTCTCGTTCAAATTGGCGTACGTTGGTAAGTATTGGCTGAGGGAAAAAAAGATATGGAGGAAAGAAAACAAAATATGCATTTTATTTACAAATGGATTTGCCCCATGTCAATAATTACCTGTCGTGTTTCGGAGCCAAATGTCAAGAGATTCAAAGGTCTAGATGTGCGATGTGCTAATCGATAAAGATAGAACCACGCGCGCAGTATGAAATTCAGTCCGCACGCTGCCGAGCTGCGTAATATTGTACATGACCTTCCCGATGTTGGTACTGCATCCGGGTTAGACACATGAGAAGATATTTCCATCGGCTGTACATCGAGCATCGTTGATCAGTTATACCACATAGCTATTCATCTCGTACAGATGTGTACTCGCAGAGATGACGTTCACCCAATGTTCACCTTCCTTATTATGTTGTGATATCTAAGTGTGGTCACGAATGTGTGTTTATACTTCTGTACCTTCCTCTATTTTGTTGATATTTTCAGTTAAAGATAACCCAGTTATTTCAAGTGAGTCGTAACTGATTGGGCTTTATCATAACTTGATCTATGCGAGTGTAGGCATTCATGTGTGTATTCGTTACATATCTAATAAGTTTTGAAGTATCTGTCGTATTTAAGGTTTAGGGTATAACCGATATGCTATGCAGGCTGTTTTCGTTTTTGTTTTTTGTTTTTGTTTTTTTGTTGGGGGGGGGGGTCCTGTAGCAGTGCAAATTTCAATTCTAATTAGGAAAAGGAAAGAGATGAGAATATCAAACCAGAGATAGGCTGACCGGACATTCCTTGAAGATTTTTCGCAAGACCTTGCGGTGTGACGTGTATATTTGTGTATGCACATGTTCATGAAGTTTATGCAAGCCAAGCAAGCCAAATGCTTTTAACAAACATTAGGTAACCAAATTTTGACTACATTGTACCTCCAGGATGGTAGTGGCGATAAATGCGTATAAGTTCAATGAAATTGTGCAACATGTTGAAATTGGAGGTTCGTTTCGAATCATGCTTAGGGATTAAAGCGAGTACTTCATTCAGTTTATGTCACTTAACCATTTTCTACTATTTTTCACTCTTATTATGCAGTCAAGCTTCGTTAGAACTATGTTAATTAGAACCGCAACAATCTGTTTAAATGTCATGTAAGAAAGAAGAGGAGGGGGCATGTATTTGCCTTTGCCTTTGCCTTTTGCCTTTGGATAAAAAAGATTACGTAAGAAATTTTCATTTCATGTGACTGTGGACTTAGATATATCAGAGGAAAACCAAACAAACAGTGGACGATGTGTCATTAGTGATATGACAAGTAACCTTATAACTTGTAAGAATGGACAAAGAGAAAGTGATAGCGTTCTAATTTTCACATTTTTTGTTTTTGCAATTCAATTTTGCTCAACCACAAAGAGAAAGGAAGTGAGGTGACAATGTCGCAATTTGAAGTTGTATGCCTTTAAATATTGTTAACGGGGGAATATAAGTCACTTTCTTTTTCATAATTGAGCATGTACAACTCTTCCTCTGAAAATTCGTCGTTTTGCAATAAGCTCCTACGATATTAAGATTGAGTTTAGATTGAATTTTTTTTTCAAAACAGTAACGATGAAGGAAATATGAATCATATGCCAGTCAGTTGGTGGCCTGTAATTTGATGATATCATAGCTTTGCACTTATAACTGTGACCAACGTCAACAGCATTTCTTCAATTTCAATAAAACATCTGTAATGAGGTCATATTGTTCATTGCATTGCATTGTTGTGGTTGATTATAAATAACACAAAATTTATGCACTTTTAGCACTTCTGTGGAAAAAGTGCTATATAAATAAATGTTGTCATTAATAATATCGCTATCATTATCATCATCATCATCCTTATTATTTGATTAGATTTTTGCATAATCATAAGATAAAATAAGCACGTCAAATAACGTTACAGAAAATCAGTAAGAAACAATCAAATACAAGTGTTTCTTTGAATGGCAAAAATAATACAATATGTTATCACGGATATTCCATGAACTTGATTTTCAACAAAGTTAATTGAAGCGATCATTATTGGCTTTTTTGGTGTGATGAAAACTATCATTTCTAATAAACAGAATAGGTAATGTTACAGGGAATTCTTGTTTTATGTAATCTAAACATTAAGATTTGAATATGAAAGATCAGATAGGTATAGATCGCTAACCTTAGGTATCTTGCAAAAACAAAATGAATACATAATGAATGCAACATGAAAACAAGATGAATACATTACTTCTTTCGATATTGATATTCGGGTCAAATCAATATGAAAGTAATTAGATGCTCAAAACGAGTGGTTTCGAACATGACCTCGTGATAAAATAAAGGCTGCTATGTAAGGCTATCATTAGATGACTCAACAACATTTTGACCTGCCGTAAATTTCTATATTTTTGGTCGTACATAGCTCTTTTTTCACTTATCTTTGACATATATCATTGTTTTCTTTGGATATATCTTTCCATCACAGATAATGACTTGTAATGATAATGATACATTTTGTGTCCTCAACCAACACAACATCTTGACATAGCATGAGAATTTGTTTATTGTTTGCTTGTTTTGTTTGTCTGTTTTCCTTTAAAATGTATAGTCTGCGTGTTCTATCAAAATTGTCAATTGATGAGAATAAGGTTAGGTTACATTTTATTTTCAGAATAGACTGATGTGTTGTTTTTGAGCAGAAAGTAATGTATGCAGTATTTGCAACATAAGAGGTATGCGCAAATTACGTGTTGAAAAGCGAAGGATACAACTCCATTGAGTTAATTGAATATGAGTCCACATGCTCTTAATTTCACAATATACAGCTCCGTTTAGCTCACATTAGTTTTATTTCCGCATTCCATTATGAACAATATGTACAGACACAAAAATATAAATATATATATATTTATATATAAATGTGTATATATGTGTATCTAAAATATATATATACACATACATATACATATACAAATATACAAAAGTAATATTTAAAATATTTGATACATGCGTACAAAAATTAATTAAATAATTATACATGACATGTGCAGTAAATTTCATGGTTTAGGCGGAACTAATTTGAGTCAAACCACGATAACAAAATATACTTTCAGGAGAAAAGAAAAGATTGCATTCCTTTTCTTTGTACACTGCAAAAAGTCCGGTGTTAAATAGTGAACACCGAGGTGGTGTTAAATTTTCGGTGCTCATGTATGGTGTTAAATTAACACCTACGGGTGTCATTTCCAAATTTTAAAATGTTTTTTGAAGAGTTTCTTAGTAACTGCACTTCTTGTTGATTTTTGATTTAAACAAGACGATCAAGAATTTTACATTAAAATACTAGATTTTTGAAAAAATGTGAAAATAAATTTACACCAAAGTAACACCAGCTGGTGTGGTCCCTTATTGAAGCTGGACGGGTGTTAAACCATTGATATTAACACCAGCAAATATCAAATCAACACCATGTGGTGTCATTTTTGAATTAACACCAGTACAGTGTCAAAATAACACCTGGTACAGTGTCAAATTAACACCACGAAGTGTCAGGTGAACAATTTTCAACACCATCACAGTGCATTCTTAACACCTGTGGGTGTGGTCCTTTATTGAAGTTTGATCGGTGTTAGATTTAACACCCGTGGTGTTAAATCTAACACCGATGTTTTTACAGTGTATTATGTTTGACCAATACAAGTCGAATGGTTCTAATCCTGCACTCCCCAGGTTCAGATGTTTATTTTGTTATACGTACATCACTAACCCTTTGAGATCCACATTGACTACCTTTCCATAGATTTGTGTGTAAATATGTTCAAATTTGCCTCATAGGCACAGAAAGGTTAAAAATAGTAACAAGTCTTTCTGTGTTACCAGAATTACCGCAAATTAACTTGTATATCATTAACTATCACGAAGAAGAGTATCTCTTTCCTAATTTTCCCCTCAATTTCTCTTCCTTTCTCTCTGCCAGGATCGATGTAGCAGTTTTATTAAACTTTACAGAAATTATAAGTGTACAGATAAGTTGTGCCAACAAAACTAGGCGCGTTAAGCCATTTAAATGTCTCAAAATTTTATCACGCCCCCTCGTACAGCACTTAAACAAAT
This sequence comes from Diadema setosum, assembly GCF_964275005.1. Taxonomy (NCBI): domain Eukaryota; kingdom Metazoa; phylum Echinodermata; class Echinoidea; order Diadematoida; family Diadematidae; genus Diadema; species Diadema setosum. The sequence goes on from NC_092698.1 coordinate 4,504,856, forward strand.
ACAAATCATATAATAGCATGTTAGAGATATGATATATTATATATATATATATATATATATATATAATATATATATATATATATATATATATATATATATATATATATATATATATATATATATAGACCCTGCATCACAAAACCAACAAAAAGTCGCCAGACATGGATTTTTAGTTAAGGGTGGATTCTGAAAAAGCAGACTTTAAGCTTTAAAATGATAAATGACTCAAATCAAAATAATGGACTCTCCTAATTTTTCTAACTATTGGAAAGAATGCTCCTATTTTGGAAAGTGTGAATCGAGAAAAGAGGCTCTGAAGTACAGGGTGTGTTCATGCGCTTAATCTTTACCAAACTGTGCTAGCTGTGCGATGAATGGGACAAAGAGACAGGGTGTTAACAATAGCTTACTGGAACAAGAACAATGAAGAAATTACCAGTTTAAGCTGAAATTGACCATGCTCTATCAACACATACTGCCATTACTAATGCCAACTTTCAAATCAGTAGCATTATCCCTTCAAAAGTTATTACGAGTTGAAAGTGAAGAGTGTGCAAAGGAATTTTAAGAAGTGAAAGGGTTCTTGAAGACATACATGATCAAACTACAAAGAAAAGGGTTGTAGAAAAACTTCTGAAAACACAGTTTCTCATTTATTTCACGATCCCAAACTCAATTATGATGTAGAAGGAGAATAGCTTTTTTCAGAAATTATGAAAACCTCAAGATTGAATTGGCTGACCCGTTTCACCTTTTTTGAGTCCTCGTGTAAAATCAAGGGGAGCGACATTTTTTGTTGGTTTAGTGATGAATGGTCCCATATATATATAATCATAATTATGATATATCATAAATACATATTATAATATATGTGTATGTGTGTGTGTGTGTGTGTGTGTGTGTGTGTGTGTGTGTGTTGTGGAGTGTAGGATGTGTATTTTCTATCTGTAAATTTACACTGGATAATAAAGGTTCAAACCACATAAAGCAGCTGAGTAGAAAAGCTCACTCTTGTATTCTACCAGTAATACAACTTGAAAGTTAAAGTTTGTTTTTATTCTCGTAGCAGCGTTTTTGCCTGCTGTGCATTTAATGTATTGCGCTATATCATATCAGCTCGTAATGTAGCGTATTGACACAATTTTTATAAGCAGTCCCAGAGAAAAGTTAATAGAATCTCATATAACAAACGAGATGCCGTTATCATGCCATCAGATAAATAAAGAAGAAGACCTTATTGCGGTACATCACATGATTTGAAAGAGAGAAAGAGAGAAAAGAAAGTTGTAATTTCTTGCACTTTAGCGTTTGCACGTATTGAACAGCAAGATATATTTATTGTATAGTAAAATGTTATTTCATGACCTGCGTAATTAAACAAGTCGTCAAATTTTGCACGTGAAAAAAAAACAATTCATGTTACGAATAAATCGTTTCATATCTCGTCCGTGATGAAGGAATAAAATATATGGACCCCGCAATTACATGAAGAGTTATAAAAGGGGGTGGATTGTTTGAATAGGAAAATATGTCAAGAATATTAAATTGCCCTTATCAATTCCAGGCATCTTTTCCTCTTTTTTTTTTGTATTCGTCTTAAGCGACAGAGACGGTAGGCTTTTTTTTTTTCAATTGATTTCCTCCCCGAACTGGTTGGCGCGTCAGAAACAAAGTTCGATTAATCATTAACCAAATATGATTAATGCTCATTCCGCACGTTTTCATATCTCAGTTGTCATGTGATTGGGAGGGGAAAAAAGCAGTATTTCATGTCGAGGTTTTTTTTTTTTTTTTTTTTTTTTTTTTGCGCGGGAGATGGGACGTGAGACATTCGGGGCGATGAGTATTCACCTGCTGTTGAATATTATGCTCTCTCAGCAGTATACCCGAATTGATTCACCACTACTCATTTAATTTTGTTCAAAATTTTGTATTGATATTACTTATTCTTCCAGAAGAAATCAGGCGTCTTATTTGCAACATTAAATTTTGTTTTCAATGAAATAGCAGCCATACATATTTTTTTTTTTCAAATTCAAATTCAAATTCAAAGGAAATTTTATTTCCGAAAACAATATAGGAGAAAGAAAAAAGAAAGAGGTCTCACAACTGAATTTCAAGTTTCAACCATTTTTTTTCTGATCTAGTCACACATAAAATTTCAACTAGATAATCGAACACAGTCATTAAACGATCGTTTTCTTTTGTGAGCATTTTGTTTTTAATTGCAAATAACGATTGACAAAAATCAACTAAAGAGAAAAAAAATCATAACATTTCCTGGTTTTTGTTTCATATTTTGATTCCTCTGAGTTTTGTCCGTTAGCTGTAGACCGTTACTCTGTTCCTTTATTTTTGTTCTAGTGGGTCCCTCTATTTCTCGAACTATGCGTATTGTATATTTGTTATCAGGACAATGTCTAATTACCATAAGGTTCCATAATTATTGTATACTCCTTTCATTTTACATTGTTTTGCTTAGGAAAGTTTGTTTTCTGTTGCAAAAGAAAGTGAAATGTTTATGTTCTTGTCGAAAATGAAATAAATTCTAATTGAATTGAATTGACTGTGACTTAAACTGACATAACTGACGCGAAAATACTATGGAATTTGTAAAAGTATGAGAACATCCCAAATAAAACGGGCAAACTTCATCAACTTGGTACACAATTTATATAATCACGGATTTCTCTCCCTTGTGCCATATTGTTTTAAATGATTATTGCTGCATGCTAGTTCTAGTCAGGGCTTTAAGCAGACAAAGGGTAGAACTGTGCATGAAGACCGTCATGTTATGCATAAATTATACCCAGTCCGCCGAATGCTGCACAACAGTAAGCAATGAGCCCCGCGCTATTGTCTCTCCGCCCATCACTGCCGGGGCCAAGCCAGAGGGTCATCCATGACATGTGTTTATAAATATCTGCATCAAAGACCTAAATATCTCCTGGCAACGGCGGACGATAAAGTCACGGTTGCGAGGCAGTTCGGCAGCTCTCGCGCCATATTTCAAATTGGAGGGGAAGCGGTTTATCTGGGTGTTGTCTGCCTGCTCTGATAGGGAGCTGAGGAGTGTAACGGAAACGAGACGATTCTTCATCGTCGTCATCTTCCTTTTCCTTCTTCTTCTTCTTCTTCTTCTTCTTCTTCTTCTTCTTCCCCAATCCTCCACATACCCTGCCCACTCAAAGCTGCCTTCATTCGGATGCAATGTCTTGGGAATCAATTTATGAAGTAATATAATTAACTTCCTTTTCTTAAGTTGTAGACTTGTGTGTGCGTATGTGTGTGTGTGTGTGTGTGTGTTTTCTTTTTTCTTTGCATTCTTTTATTATTTTGTTTTCGATAGTCAACACACATTACTGCCTTATTAATTTGAGCAAGGAATGAGTCTATGCTTTCCTTTTTGTCCCAACAATCCCAACAATGGGAAAACCCTGATCGATCTAATGGAAGTTGTAGGTAAAGATGTCGATATTTAAGGTTAGGAGCCAATATGGTACATGTAGTAGTCAAGTGATTACATAGTAAAACGTGGTGACAAACTACACACCACTTGCAGGCAGATGATGAAACCGCACCTGTGGTGAAGTAGTACCTATATCAAAGAGAAATCCCTCTTCATGTGTAAGTTTAATTTCAAACCGGAGTCAGAGGCATTTTTTTACCATTTGCAGATGAAACAAAAACCCAGCTGAAGATAGTGTTTAAAAATAATTTTAGAATGTGAGTTAGGAATAGAAACAACTTATGTAAAAATGTTAATCAGTATAATCAATGTTAAGTATTGTTAAATATACAAAATGTGAACAACATTTATAATAAAATTGTTTCTAGAATAAACGGTCTACAGTTATAGTTTATTGAAAAAAAAAATAGTGATATCTCCTTGTATTTTAGGCTTCATTGCCAAATTATCATATAAAGGATGTTTTGTGAACTGACCTACACATATGCATCAAATGTCTCAATGGTAAACAGTACCTTTAAAGTAGAACAGAAAAAAAAAACGATTACAGCGATCGATCGACAAGCTGTTAGGAAACAGTGATAATTGCATAAATCACGTGATGTGAAATAGACATTATGCTAATGATGATTTCAGTGCTCTGGCTTTGGGGAAGCCATATAGTTCTTTTTGTCAATGATTCGTAACTATAATTATGACGCTCCTTACTTGGTCATTATTGCCCAATAAGTGAAACTCTGTAACAGTGTGATGCAAATGACTATTTAAAAAGATCATGAAGATTTTATTACTGCAGTCTTTAAAGTTTTATAACAATAATGATGATTATTAATAATCATGATAACACATGACATTTGTAATGCGCTTATTATAATGTTTCTATTAAGTATATTGTGCAATAGCATCATGACTTCTTGTGACTGTGACTTGTGACATGACTATGTGATTATCTGGCACAATATTTGTGAAAACATTCTATACCTAAAATTTTTTATCAGGTAGAAATATGAGTTCAAGACTGTAAGATATCAGGGGAAAAAAAAAACAGTTGTTAAATGCACGTTAAGTGCCAGATATGAAGATATCTGTCGCAAGTTAAATTTCCTGTGACATTTCAACTCTCTTTATCAGTCTCAAAGATCGCAACATTCTCGTTAAAGACCAATTTGAATGAAGGTTTTTTTTGTTGTTGTTGTTTTTTTTAATCATTCTGTTGATTTAAGTTTTAGGGTTAATGGCATTAAATGCATGCCGGAAGTTAGTTATCATAGTTGTGTCGGAAGCATATTTGCCGTGAATTAGACGTTTGAATGTTAAACGAAGTTTATAGAAAGTTCTGACATGTCGGAAATTTGTTCAGACTTCAACACTTTCCATAACTAGTGTTGCCCTTTCTCATATTGAATTTAGGCTAGTGTAGTAAGAATCCGTATATATAAAAGGAATAGTTTACGTAAGCAATTTGTCAGGATAGTGATTAATGCGGTTCCAGTCGGAAAAAAAAAAAAAACATTGATTGAATTTTGGGTATTAAAAGTGTTGAACAAACATATTGAAGATTGTTACAAAAGGAACAATATGGCACCTTGAGCATGTTGAGGATGTTATTACAATTTTTTTGCGGTTATTTTGTTCTGATTTTTAAACACATATATTGACACAATCATTTCCAGTCGAACTCAATTACATAAATATGTATGTATGTATATGTCTGTTGTAACTGCATGTTTTCATACAGTTCAATGGCATCTACCACCATCACCACCCACCCACACCCACACACGCACAAACATGCACACTCACAGTCGATGTGACGCCGTAAAAAAGCTATCGATGTTATAATCAATGTCTTGTTTTAAACCTTTGCAAATGTTGCTCACCCGTCAAACTGATTTACTTTTAATATGCATTTCGCTGGATGTTGCTATACATGTCAAAGTTACAACCTTTTTAATGTTGCTTATACATCAAGTTGAAAGCATCCCCCGTCTTTGAATTAGTATGATGCTGGTGTTTAGAGTTTAAGAATATATATTTTGAATTGATTTATTGGTTCCCATATTATCATTGTAAATGTACATGTATATACATTGTATATACACATACATTGTTAGGGCCATACATATACATAAACATAATTTTTTTTCGTTGCCTTTACACAATGTGCAGCAAAACGTATCAGCAATACAACAATGTTGCAGTGGGGCGATAAGCGTGGCTTGATTTGCATACATTGTAGGAGGGAGAGATGACTTGCGTAGAGATAGGATAGTATTTTATTTATTTATTTGTTTATTTATTTCTTTATCTATCTATTTACTTATTTATTTATTTATTTATTTATTTATTTATTTATTTATTCATTCATTTATTTATTTATTTATTTATTCATTTATTTATTTATTTATTTATTTATTTATTAAGTCTTCTTTAAAAGCAGGGTAGTCCCATTCAGTTCCACAAAGGCCTGCTTTACAAGGGAGCCCTGCGTAGAAGGGTTAGTAGAAAGAAGAAAGGGAAAGGAGAGGTATGTCTACTTTCATTTAAGGCTTACACAAAGTTAGTTCACCTGGATCACTGATCAAAGGCATGATAAGATATTTCCCACCGAGGTACAGGTGGACAGTTACAGTTCATGGTCGGTTACATGATTACGTACTAGATTAAATTGGGGGATATTTCTACGAAAAAAAAAGAAAAAATCTGTATAATACACAAACAATGACAATGAAATCGCTGATATCCAGAGAGCAACATTGTTTTTACAGCTTTCCTAAAAGAGTACATGGACTTTAAACTTCGAATTTCAGAAGGACGAGAGTTCCAAACATCTGGTCCTGTGTGTCTGATAGTTTTCAGAGCCATCACCGTTTTAGGATTATATAAGTGAAATTTATCAGATTTTCTTGTGAGATAAGAACGTATGTCCCTGTTTAATTGAAATAATGAGGACAAAAAAGGTAGCAATACATATACACCATGCCATTTGAAAGATTCTGAAAGTTCCTGTCTTCTTAAAAAGAGAAAATTACATTGTATATAGAAATATGATTAATGTTATGTTTTGTAGAACCTTTCTATAAAATTGATTTTGTATATGGATGTTTAATCGAGTCCGAGCTCATCAAGGGAAACGGAGATACCTGATACCTTGTCTACGCATCCCTTTCTTCACTCTGGCTATACCGGCTTGCCCTCTGCCTTCCTTTTTGTTTCTCCTTTCTATCTTTCTTTCCTTCGTTCGTTCGTTCGTTCGTTCGTTCGTTCGTTCGTTCGTTCGTTCGTTCGTTCGTTTGTTCCCTTACACTTGTCTCGAAGGGATTTTGTCACGCTTTGGGGGATACAACCCTCATGATAAGAAGAAGGAATATGGCCTGTCGTTTTTGGAACTTTTATCTCGTTGGATACTAATACCAAGAGTCTGGTATTCTTCAAGATGCGCAGCGCCAGTTACCTTGTTGATGTTATGACGTCACAATGTGCTTTGCCCTGGTGAGAAAAGAAAAAATGAATAAAACTAGCTATCCAGGCACCTGCTAAATATATTGCTGGTATAGTCTTGAATCGGATCTAATTATAGTGTCATGCTACTAAAGCTTTATCTCACACGTATTTTTAATGGTCTGCGAGATTGTCACATAGCTGACGTAGATTAGCCTGCAATCTCATCTTCGTAATTATGTGTAAGTGTCTCTAAGGAGTCTTATTGGACGAGAATGATGCCACCCATATGCCTGAATTCTCAAACGACTGGACTTTGAGATTTTCTTTCCACTTCCTTTTCCTCCTTCATCTCTTTTCATATCCTCGTTGATACATTATAATATTTTTATATAATCATTTTCATCCCTCGCTTCCCAGATCTCACAGTCATTTCGAGAACCAACAGAGTTTCTATGGACAGAATCATTATTTGCAAAATCATGCTTTCTTTGAATTATAAGAAGGTTTTCAAAAGTAATTCTGTCTTTATCTTCTAATGCATAACGTCTTCATCGATGTCTCATTTCATTTTTTTTCCTCATTCAATTCTAATCATTAAACTTATTTTGCTTCTTCTTTGTTCACCTCTAGCAAACTAACAGATTATCCCAAACAAAAACATACAAAACCTGAAACGTAGATTTTATTTAAAGGAAGCTTTATTCACAATTCATCCAAAATTTAAGCAAACGGAAGCAAAACTACTAAATTAATGAGCACAGCTTCGGCAAATAAAGTGGAAATACATAGCCAGTTTCGTAGAGTGTTATTATTTCATAGAGTCTTCAAGTGACGCCGTATGATCACCATAATCGTTTGACATAAATAAATAAGAAAACACAGTGTTATAATTTCCAAAATTGTTCGAGAAAGTTCTTGCTTCTAACTAATAACATCCTATGAAATATGTTCAGACTTTAAGACATTAGAAGTTTGATTTAACCTTTACACATGCACACATACATACATACAGAATGTGAGATCAACGTGATAACGTATCAATGAACTTTGTTGTATAATCTGGACATGCCAAGGTCCATACATGCACACCTGTCTACACATCCTGCAAAACAACAAATATAGTTTTCATTCTGTATGTCCTGACGCTTTGTATTAATCTTTTCTATTGCAGTGTATGCATAGTGTGTTGACAAGGGCATTTGGGAATGTTTCATGAGTCTTGTTTTCCTTTATGACCTCCACGTTTCGCTCTTTATGACGTCAACAGGATGAGTATAGACTGTACAGTTTTCCCGTCTATTCCTCAAAGAGTCTTAAAACACGGACAGGAACTTGACTGTGACACTTTATTGGAATTTGAATCCTTTGACCTTCCAGCTAATCTAGGACATTATCTTTCACTTATACCTTTGTCGTTGCTCTGAGATTCAGCCACTCCCTGCCAACCCATCAGTACTCCAGTTTATTAGCAGCCCCAGTGTAGCACAGAGGCTAGACCATGTGCGGTAAAGAATGGAGGATGGGAATCCCCCTTCTCTTGGTCCCAAGCAAACCGGCATACCTCGAAAAGCAATGCACCCCCACCCGACCCGGAAAACAGGAGGTGGGAGTGGTTGAGAGGGGTTATGGAAGAAAATAGTTTATTCCACATCTATCTTCAATTAACATCGTGTTAGTTATCGAGCACTACCACTATTTACTTTACATAACCTCTAGACAATAATTAGGTGTCACCAAAATCCACTATAATTGGGATACACTTATTTTTTTAAGTGTATTAAAAAGAGGTTATTTCATATTACGTGCTTGATAGCAACTAATTCAAATATACTAGGATTTCGACTTTTTTTTTTCTTCGCAGCTGCACCGTATGCATTTCCTCAACAGTTTAGTCACCTCACGGTATTGACAAAAAAGGGGAAAAAAGAGAGAATCAAAACCAGGACAATGAAATAATATTGATGATAACTCACTATTGCTTTAACTGTTACCAATGATGATTGTGGTGATAGTAATTGTCATAATGAAGTGATAAAAATGATAATGATAAATCTAATTGCAATAGATATGACGACAGTAGTGTCGGCATTGCTGATGACGCAAGAACTGAGGATGTAAAATGAAAAGGATTCCATGGCAGTTCTATAGGCATTACTGCACCTTTAAAGGGATCATATAGTTTTGGTTGAGACCTAATTTCAGGTTTCTAACATTTTTGGGTGAGATAATGAGAAACCTCTTATGAAACATGAAAGAGCATGTAATTCTATGAGAAATTCAACGTTTATTTGATGAAAATTGGTTTTGAAATAACTGAGATATCCAAAAAAAGAGCAATTCTTATAAAGTGTGGGACCCACACTTTATTACGATCGCTTTGTTTTACTTTGTTTTTTGGATGTTTCAGTCATTCCAAACCCAACTTTTATCAAATAAGCTTTGAATTCCTCTTAAAATGGTATGCTCTGTACTATATCATAAGTGTTTTCTTGGCATCTCGCAAAAAGTTAAAAGTCCAATTCTCATCTCCACCAATACTGTACTATCCCTTTAAGTTTCAGTGAACTTTCACCTCGATTGTCATTGTCTTGTCCGTAAAATGAAACGGCGCAAGGAGTGTGCAGAGATAGTCACAACATCCTGATACGGAAACGACACCTTTGGCCACAGCATAACCTGGTTATTTTGGGAGCTGGTTTCCTTTGCGGATTTTCATCGTGAGAGGCGAGCGTTGGATTTTAAATGTCTTTTATGTTATTTTGTGACAGGTAGCAAAAATCAACATATAAAGAAAGATCATAATGAGAGAAATAAATCGTTTGAATTATTGTTCACATAAGAAGTATATGAGTATATTATGTATGTGTGTGTGTATTTATGTCTATATGTTTGTACGCTTTTTTCATGTTTGATATGGGAATTGTATCCTAATTTTGTAATAATTGACAAGTTCAAGCAATTAGTTTTATTTTAGCTTTTTTTTTAACTGTTAAGAATACAGCAGTTAAGTATGCATTTATGGTTTTTCGAACACGTTGACAATGCCTTAAAGAGGGTTATATGTAGGCCTATTACGTGAGCGATATGATAATTATTCAAAAATGTTTCTCACGGTGACATCAACATGTCAACATATGTCATTTATATCACACGTGCAGTGCTCTGAACCAACTTTTTTGTGTATACACCTAAAGACATTCACCTCTGTATGTAATAGCAAAGTGCTATTCTTACATGCCATATTAAAGGAGATACACCATCAATGGTGTTCACTGTTCATTAATGGATACCCATGTACCTTGCAATACAGTATACCTCCCGTTACATCCTACGTAGCAGGTGAATAGGTGTATCGGTGCAGAAGCTGGAGCGAAAGCACGCTATACGTACGCCGCGCCGTCGTAACGGATGGCGGGCTCACGTCCGATGCACATGCCGCCGAATCCAGGCCCTTCGTTTGCTGGTTGCTCCGCAGCTCCAGTGCTGTGGAGTGGACACGAGGACTCGGTGGAATCATAACGTGGAACCCGATATGGCCGCTCTGTCATCCCGTTATGTAAACACCCATCTCAACCTTTGGACTTACGACGCCTTGACCTAGCGTGAGGACACGGGCAAGAGTGAGCATTTAGCGCGTGTAAACACTCCATGGTAGACTCATGCAGAAATGGGAGCACTGGATGAGGAAGGGGTAGGGGGTATTTATTGGGAATGTGGAGGAGGGAAAATGGGAGATTCAAAACTGATCACAACTTTGACATGAATTTTCTAGCTATACAGAGGAACCAACGATTTAGCATATTGTATTATTGTGTATATATATATTTTTCAAGTGATATAATTTGATTTAATTTATTTTTGCTTAATTCCGTTACATCAGATATGATTATGTACATGTCATTTATGACAAACAGTATATCGACGCATAGTTTTTAGTACAATTATACAAAACAAATACAAACAGCTTATGGAACTTAAACAGAAGGGTCTCCAAAATAAGTCGAGGCTTGACGGTATGGAGACTATATGCTTACCTACTCTGGATAGAATAGGGAATAGAGAAAGAGAGAAATAGGGAAGGGTAGGGGGAAGAGGGAAAGTTACAGAGTGTATGTGTACCACTCCAACTACTTTACAATAATAGTAATGAAGATAAATACAATATGATAATGATATTAAAGTGTACACGTTCAGTTGCCTTTGCCGGAGTAATGACCGAATATGCACTATGAAAATAATAATGTGTGAATACAAAGTATCCTATACATATTGTTATCTGATATGGAATGAAATATATCGTACTTATTTTATGTACGCAGTAATGGTAAGGCACATCGTACACATACATATACATGTTCATATAATATACATGATGTACCTATCCTATACATACATATATATTCATATTCATAATATGGATAGATAAATAAATCGATATATGTATGCACACATACATGCATCATGTACCACGTACATATTCATATACATTTGATTATAATACAATAAAAGAATCAGAATGTTGTCCTGGGGAATACTGCTTAAGGCGGTGAAGTTTTACAGCCTTCTTAAATGAATACATAGTGGTCATGTTTTTAATTTCGATGGGAAGGGAATTCCAAGTGTCAGGGCCGGAGTGTCTGATAGAATGATGCGCGAGTGCGGTTTTGGGGTTAAATAAATGTAAATTTGTGGATTGTCTGGTTGGTTAAGAGTGAATCTCTGAATTTGACCGAAATATTCTGTTAAATATTGGAGGCAAGAGGTTTGACTTGAGACAAAACATAAATACAGCTTTTTAGAGAAAATTTATGTCATTTATCTTAAGGGATTTAAGCTGGAAAAACAATGGGTCGGTGTGATCTCGAGAGCGTGCTCGACTGCACACTCGAATTGCTATATGGTCTGTGTTATACCCCGTTCCCACTGCCGATCAGATCAACTCGATCAAGCGAGATCAGTCCCGATCACCTAATTTTACCAGAGCAATCCCGACCAAATGCTCGATCGTCCTTCAACACGATCCCTTCCCGACCGCTATTCGATCTTGTACGATCCACACCCGACCATTCTCGACATCTCCAGAATCTCTCCTCGACAACCACATAGATCTCTACTCGAACATCCCGATCTACACACAATCAATACACGATCGCTACACGGTCAATACTCGATTTCTACTAGACTTCTTAGACCAGCTCGACATGACACGATCTGTGTAAGATCTTGCATCGAACGGGTCGGCAGGTTCGTACAGTGATCGAGTGAAAGAAGAATTGGTTACAGTTCTTCGTTTGGTTATATGAGACAATTCAGTATTTATGCTTGAATACGGCATGGACCAAAAGAGTGCTATTAAACTGACTATTAATTGCAAAAGCATGAATGAACGAAAGAAATGATCTTTGGTATAGGTTTTCCCGGCCAATTTCGCACTTTTGTCAGTCCATTTGATAAAAGGTTCATTCAATTTAGCGAAATCCTCGTCACTGCACATTCTTTCATTCAAAATTGCAAGTTGTTCGCTCAATTAGCATTCCGATCCATGAGATTTGCACATGTGCCTTTCGAATTCGTAAAACGGGCATTCAAATTAGCACGTGCTTTTCAGTCATTCAAATTCGCCAGCACTGGCGAAAGGGGTACTTCAGTCATCAATTTCGCGTATGGGCAGTCAAATTCCTAACATGTTCATTCAAATTAATGCCATGTTATTTCTTTTTTGAAAAGTTGATAACATTTAGACGCGAATTTCTATGTGACTTATTGTTTCATCCACGCGCTGTTAAGCAGTGAAAGTATCGTATTTTTTACCATTACTCGAGTCTGCTGTTCTGTAACGCCCCTTTTCTTTCATACATGCCATTTTGGGCCTACATGTACCAACACTATTATATAGTTTAACTTCATCTTCTTCCAGTCATGACGGCACAAGTTAAGATACAGACGTATTGCAATTTTCTCAAGGGGACAGAAAAAGAATTATAGGAATATTTGATGATCATAACCTTGACTTCCTAGAAGTGGCCGACACACGGAGTAAAGCGCTCAACGGCGAGATAAGTTGTGGCCATGCACATGTTGCATTATCTTCGGACTTGAAGAGTCACTAAGCACATTAAAGAAAAAAAAATGGTGCCAAAATGTCTTAAATGAGTACGAAAATATGAAACGTAATGACGCTTGGAGAACAGTAACTAAGTTATAAAAAAGAAAGAACCAAACCATAAATTTGCGTGCTAAATTGACTGCAAAAGATGTTAAATTGATTGCCAAAATGAATTTGAATGAACGAGAGCAGCATGTCCGTGATCACGTGACTATATAATTCTAAACTGAATGAACGAAAAACAAAGTGGTGCTTGTTTTACGAATTTCAATTGAAAAAGTGTTAATTAGAATGAGGCTAAAGGTAATTTGAATGCTCCAAAATGAATTTGAATGAAGAGATCATAAAATTGAACTTCCGAACATGTCATCTATGCTATATTTTGCTAAATTGAATTCAGCAATTAGGAATTGGACTGACAAAAGAGTGAAATTGGCCGGGAAAACCTATAGTTGATAGAAGAACACTTCCTATTTTGAAACCACAATTATCAATTCTCGCGCAGGCGTTTCGATTATATAGTCATTTTTCCTGAAAAAAAAAACGATAATAAAGACTGATCACTCTGTTTGTGAGCCACTCAAAAAGGTACCCCCCCCCCCCCAAAAAAAAAAAAAAAATGCATTCACTTGTATTCATTCATTTTATCCGTTTTTAGTAGTTACTTTTTGACGCATTCGTTATCAGTTTTTTACGGCTGCACTATCGCTCAGTCAAGTAGGATATCAGTGCCCAAAGTTACAGATTTTGTAAATCACAAATTTTCATGGAGGTCAAAGCTCCTGCATTAAGATTGATTATCATTGTGTCAAATAGAATTTGAGGTGTTTTTTTCCTATTGAACAATGTAACGATTTCATTCAGTCGCTCATATCTTTTTAAATAAGAGACAGTTTTGTAGCATTCTGTCTGCCGGGACACCATGTATAATATAATAGGTTCATTCATATGCATTCAATATTTGCATTGGATGTGAAGAATAGCAAATCAAAGTTTGATCTCTCGTGAAAAAAAAAATACACCGCCACGCTTCGTAAGTGCATTACATATAGGTGGGCTGAAATTAACTTGGTCTAAAATGAAACATAGGCCTATAATATGCCCATAAATGCACCATTATATAGAGTTTAAAAAATGACTGTCCTACAACCCTATTGAGTCGTGTTATCTTTGTCACTATTGTTCTCATTATTTAAGAATGAAAAAGTGAATGCAAAATGTGTATGTATTCATTGATAAAGTATAAGCCCAAGAGTGTGTAAAAGGAAATACATGTATCACATTAATTTCTAAATTCATGAAGTATGCTGATATGTGGAACAGAGTACATTATTATGAAAATTAAAACAATATTACATTTTACATGAGCAAAAATGATGAGAATCTTGGTTGTTTATTTTTTTGTCAACTCATCCCAGCCAATCGATATCAAGGTGGACTTCAAGCTACAAATGCGTGTATGTACATACAACTCTCAATGAAAAAAAAAGAAACATTATTAAGCGAAGCAAAAGTGTAACATCTACGTTAATAAAAGTAAAGTCACTGAGCATTTATGAATCTAAGTTACAACTACCGTTTTAACACGTCAGCGTAAGAAATAGATTTCATATCAACGTAATCAGCTTCAACTTTGAAACAGACAAGCTAGCAATAGAATTCAAGAAACATTTCTCAGTTTATAACTAAAGTAAATAATCTAGAAATTTTCCTTTCACGTTACGGTCATATTGCCAGAATACCGAATTTTTCTCAGTGTCAGTCGTGTTTCCTTTCTTTCTTCTGAAATTTTTGTCTGGAAAGTATAATTTCTACCATGTCTGCTGTTTAGGATTTGTTGTCTTTTCTCTCTTCGTGGCCCTTTCTTTTCTTCAGTGGGCCAGGAGTGGCTGAAGATACTGACGACACTTAACTTTTTAACGTGATCAAGGACTGCATATATTTTCATGAACAATAAATGAGTGCTAAGAAAGTACGTCTGCACCTGTTGCAACCACTATCAAAAAGTGCTCGGTATTTGATCGAGTGCCGGTCGAAGCATGATCGAGTTTAGTCGAGTATCAATCGACAGCAGTCCTGTAGCGGTCGCGCAGCGGTCGAGTTATTCATGAAACTGATGAATCCTGGATCGAGATGATCTGAAATCAATCGTGTCGCATTCGAGTATAACTCGAGATGATCGGGAACTGAGCTCGGGGAAAAATCCGTCCCGACCACACTAGATTTCTATACGACCGATTCCCGATAAGCTTGATCTCTTCTCAATCACTACCCGAGCTGTTGGTGTTCGGGCTTCCTACTCGAATATTTTGGACATGTCCAAAATTATCGTGAAGGAAGCAGGAGCGATGCCGATCAAGGTAGATCGACCCCGAATACCAGTGCCGAGCGAGCCCGACCAGGCCAAAAAAGCTTGATCGGGATTGATCGAGTTGATCTGATCGGCAGTGGGAACGTACCATTACATTTGTGGGTTGCCCAGATAATGTTGCAATACGATATATATGGTAAGATTAAGGCACTATACAGGGTAAACAATACACGAGTTGATAAAAAATACTGAAGCTTAGTTAGCAGGCCAACGTTTCGGGATACAGGCAAAATGATGTGTTTTACATGATCATCCCATTTTAGGTTTTTATTTATATACACACATTTATATACATATGACTGGAAATGAATAAAAGACCTGCAATGCAAACTACTAAACTTAGATATTACGGTCGTACTCCGTGATATCGCAAGACATTCTCTGCAGTTCCATATTTTGTCATGAACGTGTATAATTGTTTTGTATTATATTTTTGTATAATATTCATCAGTTTTCGTTATGAACATGTTTAACCCTTTCTAAAGAGATTCCGTCATTCACTGCTTCTTTTTTATTCTTTCAATTCAATTCAATTCAATTATTATTGTCTGATTCATAAATACAGAAAATCTTCCTCCACTGGCAAGGTAACAGAGCATTACACGACAAGAATAACAAACAGATCACAAATATAAACAAAATGACTAATAAGGTTATTTTGTCATGTTTTCTTCACGTGGCACCCATTATTGATTTTCCTTTCCACGCCAGGAATGTGTGCAAATGAACACATATCTATGTTTCTATCTATTATGAAGACACTCTATAGAATTAATGTTCAAGTTCCTCCAATGTGTTAAGAACATGAGGAACTAAATGAGCACAACATAGTAACCATATGCCATACGCTTATACGTTTGAAAATACACGATTTCCTAATTTTAAATATGAATAGTTGTAAATGTTGACAAAAACAGAAGAAAGCCAGCAACAATTGGTGTTATTCCTTATACCTATTTTTTGTTTTTGTTCTGTGAGAGTGTGTTTTGAAATACAGTTCATTGTCGGTTCCGCTCTATAAAGATATTTTGATAAAAAGATCAGTTTATCTTCATAAGTTGAAATGCGTTTCTCGTATATCAATTGTACCACATACACGTGCTGTAATTCATTGTAGTAAGTTCAAAAAGTCTCCTAATAGATGCCTGTTTGATAACGTGAACACGTATGTTCTAAAAAAGGACCAATGGATCAACTAGTGGCCGTATATGCATGATATACCAAAACGCCGCGCTAAGTTGTACGACATTGACATGTTGGTTTTACTGACGTGGACAAATTTGATCTTAGTGTGTCAGTTAGACATACCTCGATCTGTGGGAAGCGTTTAAAGAGGGTTTTAAGTGCTAGTTGAATTTGCTGGCACCTGCTTGGATATTGCAATACATAGACGCAAATTATTAGTTTCGAGTCTTCGAGTTTGTTTCTCCTTCTTTGAGTAACTTAAAGGCATAATTTACCATTTGCAGATGAAACAAGAAAGCAGCATCAGTGCTTTAAAATAGTTCCAAAATGTGAGTTCGGGGTAGAAACAACCACTGTAAAAATTTAAATGCGTATAATCAATGTTAAGTATTGTTAAATAGATAAAATGTGAACAATATTTATAATAAAAATGTTGCCAGACTAAACCGTCAACAGTTATGGTTTAATGAGAAACATACTGATATCTCCTTATATTTTAGGCTTTATTGGGAACATTTCATATGGTAGGATGTTTTGTGATACAACAGACCTACACATATGCATCAACTGTGATATCTTGAGAATTTCTAAAATCACTGTTCCCAAAGGTAAACAGGACCTTTAAACAACCAAGGAGGTGGTGCATGGTGTGTCATCTTTAGTCATTATTTATACGTCATGATCAATATCAATCTTCGAAAGAGACAAGCTGGAATAAACGCTGGTATCATCATCATCAATATTGCTAGACGTTGACTTTAGTCTCAATTAAGGGCAGCAATTAAAACATCGTCACAATCCATAATCAAATATCTTTGGAATATATGCTTATTAGCAAGAGGAAAACTCATTTGACACTCATCATGCAGTCTAGGTGCTTGAAGAGTGTGAACAATCAGATTTCTTGGATAAAATTAAACAGAGATGTGATTCCTTTATGAATCGCCGATGTCGTTGATATCAAAAGTTGACCCCATTTCGTCTCATGAGGCAACTGATAGATGTAAAATGAAAATGAAATGCAAGAAATGGAACTCAAACACACCATTGGTCATGTTTGTCCAAACATAATCATCATGAATCATCGTCAAAAGAACGGTATCATTGTATGCAGAATTAAAAGATTAATTTCAGTCTGTAGTTTCGACATCCCCCATCGTTAGAAGACAATGTGCAATCAATCACTCGCGTATTTCCAATGCTCCAGTGGTTTCCAGACAAGTCCCAAGCATAACAGCTACCAGATCATACCCAAATCTCAATTCTTCCTGTCAGTGCTAGGGGTCCCTTCCATATTTTTTTTCCCTCTTTATGATTGAAGAATACCGACTCAACATGAGAAAATTGTACAGAATTAGCGCTTGTCCGTTAAGATTATACATGCCGACAGCTTGAATAACAATTCAGGTAGTTTTTAAAGGTTTTGTTCATTGCGCTTGCGTATTATTTCCTATGACGCACTGTGAAGCAATAATTCCTTTTATTCATTTTTGACAATTTTCACCAAAAAAAAGGGTAACAATTGATTTGATATTGATTTGTCTCCTTTGTCTTTCTCCGGAAGTGATTTCACTTTTACTTCAACAGGTGTCAATCTTATTTGTTTTGTTTATTCAATTTCCTTGATCTTTTAGTTCTTATAACAATATAGCACTCAGGGAAGGAGTAAAACTGAACAGCGTTTCGGTGCAACAGACTTTAAAAACGTAATTTATCTTTTGCTGATGAAATAAAAACCCAGCTTTAGTGCTTTAGAATAGTTCTAAAATGCGAGTTAGGGATAGAAACAACCACTGTAAAAACTTGAATCAGTAAAGTCAATGCTAAATATTGTTAAATTTACAAAATGTGAACAATAGTTATAATAAAAAGGTTTCCAGACTAAACCGTCTACAGTTACGTTCTATTGAGAAAAATACTGATATCTCCTTATATTTTAGGCTTTTTTGCAAACCTACACATATGCATGAAATTTGATATCTTGAACATTTTTTAAAGGGGTGATACAGTATTTGTGGAGATGAGAATTTGGCTTCTAACTTTTTGTGAGATTATTTGATGAAAATCGGGTTTGGAATGACTGAAACATCCAAAAACAAAGTAAAACAAAGCGATCGTAACAAAGTGTGGGTCCCACACTTTATTAGAATCACTCTTTTTTGGATATTTCAGCCATTTCAAAACCAATTTTCATGAAATAAACGTTGAATTTCTCATAAAATCACATGCTCTTTCCTATTCCATAAGAGGTTTCTCATTATCTTACCAAAAAAAAAATGTTAGAAACCTGAAATTAGGTCTCAACCAAAACTATACGATCCCTTTAAATCACTTCTCCCAAAGGCAAACAGGACCTTTAATTGCTGCATGCCACATTGATTTCCGCCCATAGTTATGTGTGTGTTGCTCGTGCTCATTCAACTCATTGGCACAGAGGGTTAAGTATATAATCAATCAAGTGATCAGAAGATATTGTTGTCTATACAGACTTTTGCTTTAAAGGTACTGTTTACCATTGGTAGCAGTGATTTCAAAAATGTTCGAGTTATCACATTTGATGCATATGTGTAGGTCAGTTGTATCACAAAACATCCTACCGTATAAAGATTTTGCAATAAAGCCTTAAATATAAGGAGATATCATTATTTTTCTCACTAAACCATAACTGTAGATGGTTTAGTCTAGAAACAGTTTTATTAAACAGCTTACTATTGTTCACATTTTGTATATTCAACAATACTTAATATCGATTTTACCGATTCAAATTTTTACACTGGTTGTTTCTATCCCTAACACACATTTTAGAACTATTTTAAAGCACTAATGCTATAGTTTTTGTTTCATCTGCAAATGGTTATGCCTTTAAAAACAATATGTTTATATCAAAATCCATGCGACTTCTCATTATACTAAAATAAACATTTTATGTCCAAAAAGAGTGAGGGGAGAGATTGTCTAAAATTATAAGATGTGAATTCTTACAAGACTCCCAGGCTTATACGAAAGGAAAGATACTTTGTTCTTCTGTTCTGTTTTCGTTGGACACGACAAACCTGGTATGGTATGGTATGGTATGGTATTTATTTCCAAATAAAAAAACGGGTGGATTGCCCTTATTCAGCGTTGCCAACATGGCAACGCTGTTCTTCCATGGGGTCCACATGCTATTGGCCTTCCATGGGGTCCACAAACCTATTGGCTATAACTGTCCAGTTCCAAGTTTACATTTTTGTTCATATTGCATCAAACTGTGTGTTTGTGCGTGTGTCTGTCCGTCTGTCTGTCTGTGTGCGTGTGCGAACTGGTGGTTGGAAACTTTACAAACATGTACATCAGTCTATTAATATCTATTCGTTCAAAACAATGCAGCAATAATCATGCTATATTATTATAATAATGTTTCATATAATCATATTATGTTGTATAAAAGGTGTTATCGCGAAATGTAAGTTTGAATACTAAATTCAAGGATATTGAATTTTTTTCTGCGATAACGAATGACCTTATCTCATTTAATGGAGCAACATTTATGTCTAATTGATCCCATTAGTAAACGTTAGTAGGGCTATTTTATTTGATCATTTCACGACGTGTCTTGAACTAAGGCTAGAGATCCCCTTATGTGAAGACAAGCTTACATCTTAGGTTTCCTGCTCCGGTTCCACCGGTTCATACGTCTGAAATGAGCCAGGAGATGCAGGGAAGTCATCAGAGAGCTGAAGACAGATCTGTGGGGTGTGTGATGAGGAGGAGCATCTTGAGGAGATGGGTGCCAAAACGAGACGGATGCAGTGGGTAATACTCCGGCACCATCCTCACCATCATCCTACTCAACAATAAATCATTTTTAAAAAGTCTTGAATGTCATCAGAAATTATTTTAACTTTATAATCTGATGGTGGCAGTTTAGTGTTATAATACCAAGTGTTTGTTTCTAATAATTATAACTTGAAGACATACAAAATACATACAAATGTTCAGATCTGTAGTGAAAACTACAGGGGACTGCGTTCTACAAGCTAGGCTTTTTAGCAGTCCCTTTCATTTCCGACATCTTTTCTTTGTTACGATTCAGTTACAGTTTCCCCATGCATTTCTTTAACTAAGAGTATGTTATGTTCTATTGTTAAAAAAAAAAAGTGATCTGCATTTAAATCTCATTCGAATATGTAAAAGTCACATTGTACTCTATTTTGTTTATTATGCAAATGTCATATCGTACACTTTTGTCGGAAATGAAATGCAATGAAAACGTAAGCATTCCTCTACTTTTTAGTTTGTTTGCAGTCTCATATTGGAAGGAGATGAGTCCTTGGACCTCTCCTGTTGGTTTATTCAATAGTTGAAAAAAAAAAATGCAATGCCTTTTGTCCATGACTCTCGTAGAAAGCACAGCATCTTGCTCATTGAAACTCCTTATTGATATGCTAATATATTTCTTTTCTATTTGAAATTTGATAAGCAAACAAAGTGAAATCATATAGGTCCAATGCAACATATATAACATGATGATTTATCACCTCATCTTTTGCGTAAGTATAGCATATATATTTGTGAAATAATATGTCTACCATCCCTTTTTGTTTGCAATCTTGATGAAATTTCTACCAGTCATTTTGCTTAGTTTCACTCTATCAATGTCAAAGATGGGGGAGGGGGTACGAATCTGGAATGGTTTCGTTCCTTCGTATTTGTTCCGCTTCTCAAATCAAATCAGAATAAATTACATGGTTTTGACAAATGTAAAAAAAACATAACCACATGACGAAGGACTGGAGCAATAAAAAAGTGCAGTTTATACTACAAAACAACAAAATCATTGTAAAGCATTTACAAAAAAAGAGCAGTTTATACCACAAAACAACAAAATCATTGTAAAGCATTTATGGTTGCTTATTGATACAGAAAAGGTAGTACAATTGATTCAAGAAGGCAGCAGGAGACCGTCAGCATAAGAATGGCTTGACTGTGCTGATGGCCTCAGCTTAACGAATGACAAATGAGGTAAAGGGGCTTGGTTGGAGTGAGGGAAAAGGGCTTGGATGGAGTGATTTCAGGAGACCGGTTGATAATAATCATAACACAGAATAGTTTGATTTAGAAATATATTCAAATAATGAATAAGTGGATGGGGAGACATAATCATAGGGGTGATCAGTCTTCAATAGCTGATCTCAGTGTACATCCTACAGTGTCATTGTTGATTTTTTTTTATGTTAACTTCTTTTTCTTTCTCCTTTTTTGTATCCACGAAATATATATATATATATATATATATATATATATATATATATATATATATATATATACATATATATATATATACATATATATATATATATATATATATATATATATATATATATATAAGTATATAACAGTTTTGTGCATGTTTTATACAATGCTTCATGTGTATTTCAGTTATGTAAGTGTACTATGTTTTATGCATGTGTTTTTGATTCACGAACTGGTCGAAGAATAACCATTTCCTAAGCCCAGTATCGTGACGAAATGATATGAAATTTAAATATGAATGAACAGGAACACAGACACGAACGAGTGGCATTTAATTTAAAGACAGACGGTCTTCGTTTATTTCATTTTATTTATTTTCCATATCATCCAAATGATATTGCTAAATTAGATTATTACAAAGTATAGTTATGACGAGTTGTTAAAGCAGGTGAAATGGCATATTGGGATAATACAATGAAGTAAATACAGATATACATACATTACATAAATATCAAACAATAGTATTATGAATATATGTATATATATATAGATGTATAGACATCTGCACATTTTTGATCAGAAAGATGCTACATTGAAATCAGGACATGGATGTTTACATAATGTGATGCAATTATCCCTTTTCAGTTAAAAATCTGGAATAATGATGTTTGGTAAATGAGAACGGGTACACGACACTACAAAGCACAAACAAAATGCAAGTGCCGACGAGTGTTCATACCATTAACCTTTTCTGTACCAGTGAGTCAAATTTGCACAAATTTTGCTAACAAACCTATGGATAGGTAACCATTGTAGCACACAGGGGGTTAATTCAATTCAATTCAACTTTATTTTTCATTTCCATTAAATAAACAAGGAAAATTATATACAATGCATTAGCAGAACATATTTGTAGTGATTTTAAAAACGTAAATTAACAAAATACATGTGATCGTGAATGTAGTTTGACACTAGGTTATCTCTTGATATTTCACCAGATTTTGCCTTTACTGTCCAATGATGTACGAAAGTGACCATAAGATGTCCTTTAGTACAATGTCCTTTTCTCTGCAGCTGTTTAAAGCTGTACACAACTGAGCTAATTTTATCTTTATCATATCAACATAAATAAAATCTCATTAACTCGCTATTTTAAGAAAAAAAGCTCACAATGTGACGCAAACTTTCTTTTTCACGAAGGACATACAGATACACAATAAATTACCAAAACAAAAATAAATGTTGACTGTACAGCTTTTGCTTATAGAGTTCTGGGTACACTGCACTCTGTGGGAATGAACCATCTTAGTTCTTCTTTAAAAAAAAAAACAACAACTGGTAATTCAGGTTCCGTTTCATTATATTTACTTGCAAACTGATGACTTTAATCAACATAACAGAGTTAGTGATAGATAGAGAAAGCCAGATGTAGAAGAAAGATGGATAGTTAGACAGAAGATAATTAGAGAGAGCTAAGTAAAAAAAAAACAAAACAAAAAAAAACAAAAAAAAACAAAGAAATAAACGTGTATTTGTGTTTGTTTACATTAAAGGATCAGCATGTTCAAGTTGGCTAACCTATAAAGTTTAAGAAGATGAACACAATGGTGCGAATATACGACGAAAATTAATCTTAAATGATATTTTTTATTATAAGAAGATTATGGAAATTTAAAGTTTTATACCTTTTGTGGGTTTTTTTCTTCTTCTTTTTATCAGTAGGCTCTATAAAGATATTATGAGGACCACACACAGGGGACTTAAGTGACGTCACTATTTCATCATACAGATACCCATCAGTTTGCACGTAGAAATGGCATTACAGCAATGCTTTGTTGTTGTTGGTGGGTTTTTTGTGATAAATGATTTAACAAATACAATAAGAATCCTCTTAATAAATGTCATCTTCACTGGATTATTGCATCATAAGAGAACTTGATCAGAAGCGCACACGTTCCACCTTCTGGTATGGGGGGAGGAGATGTACAGATTACAATTGTATAGTGAAACTTTGAGTGTAGGCCTAAGTCAACAGGAGACTTTTGAGGACTCGAAAACAGCATTTATACTTGACACATCACTGCGTGCTTGTTATTGTGATATCACTGTACGGGGAAAACATGTGAAGCATAAAGTTTTCTATTCATAGTCGATGAATTCCATAAATTCCCATTCTGATAAAATTTCTCAATTCAGTTCAATTTGATTCAAATGAGATTTTATTTCCAAAAGCACATTTTTGTTGATACAATTTCAAGGAGAAAAAAAGTACAATGTATTACAACGATAATTATACATACATGTCAAACTAACTGTCTAAAATAATTGTGTTATTATTGGCCTGCTAGGCGTATTCACTTGCACCAGCACTCACCTCACTCACCTCATTCTCTGTACATATTAGTGTTTACACAATTTTTGTTGTTGTCGCAAATTTTTTCTTTTTTCTTTTCTTTTGTTTTCGATAAGTATACATGATGTATGTTTTGCCCATTTTCTGTTTTTCCTCTCTTTTAAGGTTGTCTTATCTTCAAGCTATATGCTTATTTGACGACAGTCTTCTGCATTCACGCTCCCAATACATTCGCCATAATTCAGTCAGATCATTTGATTCACTAATATAATATCCCGATTGGTTCCCAACTGACGCGTTCTCTTATTCTTTTCTTCAATCTGTACACGTATATCTCAATTATGTTCGGATATACATACTGTATGTTTTATTGTCCTGAAAATAGAAAAGAAATGACTGTATTTAATTTGTAGTATATATTCAATGCAGAAAATTCCCAATAAATTCATTTGAACTGAATCGAATTAGAGAAGAGATGCCCACGTAAAAGACGAGCTTTCAGAAAAGAAAATTTCTCCGATTGTTTAAAGTGATCTCTATTTTTAATAAAGCTAACATACAGGTACATACGAATTGCATTTGATACTGACTGGCAAATTTGCAAATTTGATTTTCTACGACATGCTGAAAATAAGGAAATAAACGTTCTTTTATTTGCATCGTAATTTCATAATACCGTGGATCTACACGTGTTTCAAAATTTTCATCATTTTGATAGCCTAAGAAGCCTCCGGTTTGGGAAAGCCGCGTTTGTTGTCCAAGACAAAATGTCTGCAATGCAGTTTGATCGTAACTTTGGAGATGCACGTGTTGAACGAATTCATTTTAACTTCAAATTGCGGATGAAATGAGGGCGAAAACCAGCGCTTCAAAGGAATAAACAAGAGAGACGACATTACTAATCAGCATAAAAACGAGATTGGGCGAAGGGGAGCACGTCGAATCGTATCAGGCTGCCGAGGCCGCGGCGGAGATAAGAGCTTCATCAGGGTCGCTCAGTCCGCTTCGCATAATGGCAGACGACAAACGTGGAGGGTGATAAACGACAACTACTGAGATGCTTCTTGTTCTCGCTTCCCGCCATCACGGTTGGGCCAGATGCGAGGATGACAAAACAAAAAAAGCCTGAAACTTGTCGTCTGCGTCGAATGTTCGTCGAGATGAGGAGGCAAGTCGGTGTATTCATTACCCTACCCCAACCCACCCCACCCCTTCCTTTTTTAACGACTGTTTCTGATAATGAAGTATGTCCCATGTGATGCTGTTTGTATATGGAAGAGCTGAAAGATAAATTGCGATTTATCAGGGATGAGTTGCAGAGGGAAATCTCTCGAACGACGGAACTCTGCCATGAGGCGGCTGAAGGAGAACTGTTGTCGATGGGAGAACGATGCAATTTCACCGATTCGACTTTCACGAGAACATGGTAAGATCGAGGACACGATTGCAACGGATCGAGGCGAGATAATAATATCATCCGCATCAATTAGTTTCTATAGATCTATCAGACGATAATTTGACATGGATAAGTTATTAAAAAATAGAAATAAAAAATGAGTCAGAGAATCATATTTGCAGTTATGTGCTGGAAAATTCGCTCGAAGAGGATGGATCGTGATCTAGAATGATTCAGTGTCACGTGGTAACGGTGAAGGCTGTACGAGTAGGTCAGTAGAGTTGATTGCCCACATTTATTAGAACAACTTCCTTTATCACCCATCGAAATAGGACCCATCGAGAGCTGTTGATGTGTCATTTAATCTGATGTTTAAGCGCATTCGAGATTGCCTAATTTCAAGAGATCAGCAAAGTCATGAGAAACGTTACATAGTCCAAACATCATTGATCACATTCATTGCAGCTTTACTAACCACCTAGTACTGATCACCTACATGTTTCTACTTCATCAGCAAGCATGGCAAAGGCATAGCTTGGAACAGGTTACAAAAATGTGTTATAGAGAAATTCGAATAGGCGAATATTACAGGTTTCATCCTTCTCAACTTAACAAATCATGGCAAAATGTTTATTCAGCCATATCTGTGATAGGGGTCTAGGGCAATTTCCCCCTGGGCAATTACCCGGGACCCTTCCCCTAGCCCTAATCCTAATCCTAATCCTGAACCTAGCCCTAACCCTAACCCTAACCCTAAACTGTAACCCTAAACCTAACCCTAAACCCAATCTTTACTCTAACCTTATCACTAACCAATAATTAGCCGGGGGGTGGGGGTTCCAGTAATTGCCCTCTGGGGGTAATTGCCCTGATGCGATATTATGTATATATCAAAATAATTATGCTAATTGATGACAACGGTAGTGAGCGACCACGTACTGATGGTATGGCAATGATAACACCAGTGATTTAACAATACTGACGACAGTAAATGACACCTGCGATGAATAATTCACTACGTATTGACAAAGTGACCTGCACCAATTTATATATTCCTTCTTGCTTTAATTCTTTGAACGGAGTAGATTTTGTTCATGTTTTTATTTCCTACACTGCTTAAAAGAGGCAACATTCGCATAGGAACACCGGTACTTCGTCTCCCTCTCCAGTCCCTTTCCAAAGAAGAGCGCCCTCTTGAGAAGAGACAAAATGATAATGATTATGATAATGATGATAATAACAATACAGTATGAGTTGACAATAGAGGGCAGCAGACAGCAACGTGAAACTGAAAGGTTGTGTAAAGTGGACGTCTCCCATTATCGGTTTTTCTCCTACTTTAGCAAAAGGACCAGCTACACAATTAATGATGCAACCAAATGTCTCACTTACGTGTGACAATGTTAGAATCCATCATTTTACTGTTTCAAAAAAAAAATGGTAATATTTTCCGTCGCTGTACTTATTATTGTCACTACACATTACAAAATACGCATTGTTTTCTCGTCATATGATTATTCATATATACATTGTATTATTTTTGTAGTAAACTTTATGACTTATATTATTAAATTGTTCAAAAACATGAATTGACAGGTGTCCATGTACTCTGTATTCGTTTTACTTTTGTTTCATGGAAATAAAGTGTAATTGAATTGAATTAGATATTTGCAACATGTATGCCTCGAACAAATTGTCAACAATGGTCTACGACTATAATCGTAATGTATAAGTTATGATATTATTTTGTGTTATTGAGTTGTTTCTTCTGCTTTTACTTGTTACATGTGTCATACCCACATGCAGAAAAAGGCCGAATGATGCCGACCCTAAGGAGAGAAGCAATAGTCAGCAAACTTTATCAACCAGGCATATTGCGCTATACGAAAAAAATAATAAGAATGCTTCAGTCACTATCTAATTGATTTGTGGTCAATTCTTTTCATAAACAGTGATTAATTGGCTTTAAAGCCATTCCATTGTAACTCGATTGTTTTGAAGATAATTCACTCTGGCATTTCTCGTTGATTGCAAGCGTTTACTAAAAGAAATAAATTGACCTTATGTTGATGTTTTGAAATGTAATAAAACTGATGTTCATGAAGCAGGAAGTGATAATGTTCATTATTAGATAAGCCGATTCGGTGTTATCTCATGAGCAGTAACTTTTCTTTTATTCGAGTTGGTTAGGCACTTCACTCCTTTTGAAAAAGACATAGTGAACAAACTTGCAGGACGTAATGAAATACAATACAGTAATTACTTTTTTTTTTGTATAATGCTTTCCGTTACATCGTCTATAGGGCAATTTATGGCTTTCATCAGTCATGTTCAAACAAAAGATGAACTTTTGCAGATCGTTCAATTAACACTTGGGTAAGCATCAATTACCTCACTATGTTGCATTGAATGTTTTAAAACTTTTTTTTCTATGCATTGCCACATATCAGGCTTGCTGTCAGGTAGAGGTGCCGGCAAGCACCATAGTTTACTAGTATACTGATAACATGAATTAGTCATTAACACATGCTTGAGTGAATTTAAAAACCAACATGCCCGCTGGTACAACTAACCTTTTCTGCTCATGCGTATTAAAGTGGAACTCAGAACTGGCCTATGAAGGGGGAATTTTTCATGATGACTTTAATCCTTTACTCATTCAATAAGTTGAGGGTCATGATTGAGCGCTTTAACTGCCTTACCTATCAATTCAATAGAACATTTATTTCCAGATAAATTCGTGTAACAGCAGTAACAATTCAGTAATGACAAACTGGAGGTGACAACTCAGTAAGCACAGCTTGAAGTGAGTGCACCTTTAACATTTGAAAATGTAGTTGAATCTGATTGAAACATAGCTAAAAAGACATTTTTTTTTTTAAATATACATATTTACAAGACGAAGTACAGATACACAAGAGACTAAAGCTAGGGATGCAGGAGGGAAAACAGATAGAAAGAAGGAAAAGAGAAAGAAAAGAAAAGAGAAGAAAGAAAAAAATACATTAAGGAGAGGTAAGAGAACCTAAAACACACACTTGTAATACTAAAACAAACAAGGCAACAATGTACATACATGTACATGTATTTCATTCTAGTATAATCAAGAGAAATTTAGCAGCCCTCACTATAAACTACCTTATATGGATGAATACAACTTTTTCTTGAGTCTTATCTTAAAATAATTTTGAGATGGTGCATTTCTTATGTCTTTAGATAAATTGTTCCATTTCTTGGGCCCCATAAAACGAATATTATGTTGGTAAGACATGGTTCTGGGTCTGGGCAAATGCATTAATGACGAGGAGCGTGTATTGTAATTATGCACATTCTGATTGATATCAAACAATTGAACAAAATGGTCAGGCATAAGTTTGTTGACACACTGATATACAAAAATACATTGCTGATAGGTGGTGATATTTTTCAAAGTAAGCAATTTTAGTTTTGAGTATAACGGGCCTGCTTTAGATTTCGGGTTCGCTCCATGTATAACTCTTACTATTTTATTTTGCTTTGAAGTCAATTTCTTTAGACTGGACTGAAAAGTACTTCCCCACACCATGTTGCAATAAGACAAATAGGGCAAAACAAGAGTGGAGTATAACATCCGTAATACATCAGTAGGTAACATGTAGCTTAGTCTGGATATAATACCAATACTCTTTGATATTTTTTTCTCTGTCTCTTGTATATGAGGTTTCCATGTTCATTTTGAATCTAAAATAACATCAAGAAATTTAGTTTTCTCTGCCCTGGGAATTTGAACATCATTCAATTCCACTTTAACAAAATCAGTGTCGTATGATTTGTTACGATTACTACGATAGCAATAATATGTGTACTCATTCCTCTCCTCCTTTTGTTCTTGTTCTTTTTTCTCCTTGTATTCCTTCTTTCCGCTCCTCATTTGCCTTCCCGTTGTTGTCCTTGTGCTTCTATTACTACAGCTACTACTTCTTCTTCACTCGCTTAGTGCTAGTTCTGCTTCTACTCATCTACATCAAGAGTCTTATCCACTCTCCAAATAAGAGTACAATGGTAACTGTAGTGGTTTCGCGCCGGAGTTAGGTCACTCGCGACTTTAAAAAGCCTATCGCGAGAGGGCGACATGCTGAGATAACAAATAACTTGCATTGACACAAGTTATCCGCCCAAGTCTGGCCCAGAAGGAGGCGCTGGCTTCTCTGTGTAAGCATGCAGTCCTTTGTTTTATGGTTTTGTGGTTCGTAACCTTCTCATCACAATTGCGAAAAGGCATGCTCGTCTGGTAAGGTCCCTACTTCTTACATAATGGCATTATAGACACCGAACATGAAAGAAGAAAATAACGCAGACATAATATGTGGGACTTGTACTACGTACAATGTCAATTGATACATGGTTATAATTCATACAGTTATGTATGCCGCTACTTTGTTAAATTTTGTTACACTTTATTGAATTGGAACACAGATATAAAACTAAATTGAGATGAACTAACTTAGAATCAAGTTTCATGCATAATTGATAAAGAAATTAGAAAAAGATGATGAGCTCTATGATATTGAGCACTTGGCACTGCCTATGAAATGATGAACGATCATCTCAAAATGGCAGGGATAGACTAAGAAAAGATCTTATTGTTTTATGTTCGTCACGCTTCCATTGGTTTAGTATAAAAATTGATGCTTTTAATACTCCGTAGTCACGCAAGGATAAAGTCTGAGACGATGACACATTCAGCATGTTTTTATTTTATCGTCCCTGTCGTTGCCTTTTGGGTGTAGTGCATCTTTCCTGCTTGTTACATCATTCACCCTATCTCATGATAACCCAATCTGTTCGACAGGTTTACAAATATGATAACTTCTTCCACACATCCTCATCCCAGGGTTGAAGGTAGACGCTGAACAAAATAATGTTAAATGTTGCAATTTGAAAGAAAGGGTGCAGCGCCAGCTACGATCTCAACGTCGCATGTCGCATTCTCGGTAACGTGTTTCATTACAATGTCTTTCTCTCCTTTTTATCGTTACCCACATGTTTGAATGTCCAATTCTTTGTCCTGAAAAAAAACAAAAACAAAAACAAAAACAAAAACCAATAACAACAACAACAACAACAAAAAGACACTCTCACGTAATTAAGCATGTAATTACTGGGACCAGCACCCTTACATTATTCTAATTTCTATCTCAAATAACTTTGATAATGATCCTACAACATCGTTTACGCTGATACGTCGAAACGAGACTCGTTTTTACCACATTGTAAGCCGATGTCAGTTTTTTTTTTTTTTTTTTTTTTTTTTAATGTCCGTTCTGCAGCTTCTCCTACCTTGTCTACTGGTGAAGCATGTGCATGAAGCCGTGTTTCTCACTAGTTATCTTAATCAAACGAAACATTAGCTTCTTCTCTTCCTTCTTTTTTTTTTTTTTTTCTTTCTTCCCTTCCTCCCCGGTGTGTTTTTGCATTGAGTGCAAGGTTGTCCTTGGTATCTTTACAGTATTGTCTCAAAATCTGCCGGCAAATTTCTAAATGGGTCATTAAAGACACAAAACACCACCAACGTTTTTGTAAACACTTATACATAACGGAAAACACTTACACGCACACACACACACACACACACACACAATTTCCTTGTCCTAGAACTCTTCCCTTTCGATATGTCAAAGATGCCATCATGGACTTCAGTGCACCTGACAACCAATGGCTGGTGAGGGTGGACGCAGAGTTTCCCGTTACTATTGTGGCCTTCTGTGCTGAGCGGATAGAGGCAGCACGAGTTGTGTTTCAAAATGTAACCCCGAGCTCTCTGAATCTTTCTACACGAACATGTCTTGTTCTTCAGTTACTCGAGCAGTTGCCGTCAGAAGAGGAGACAATAGAAGAGAGAGTAAACAATGTCGTTTCTTAAACGTAAAATAGCACTTCCCTTGGCAAACATAAGTACTTCTTTTGTTTTCTTACTTTCAATTCCATTCGTCAATGTTCATCATTAAATTATAACTATAAGCGACGCACATCGAGGGGATACATGATACCGTGTATGAATATGTTAATATTACATGCGTGTGTGTTTGTGTGAATATTTGTCTGTCTGTAAGTCTGTGTCTGTCTCTAAACCTCCTCAAGCTCCCTCCAAAATGAACCCAGGTCAGCGTGTCCTTGGGAAAATAGAAAAAAAAATAAAAACAAATAAAAACAAATAAAAACAAAACAACATAACACAAAATAACAACCAAAGGGATGCTGGTGAACCTGTACAACAGAGGCAGGGCTGAGGTCGATGTCTTCATCTTTTCCTGAACCCAGATGATGGTGAGCGGGAAGACCCCTATACCACCACTTGCTGCACCTGTCAAGGTTTGGCGCACCTATCATCCATTTAAAAACTAACTGCTGCATTATCATAACTGTTAAGGTTTGACGTAGGAAACAAATGTGCCTTAGATGTAATACGATACTGTGACTGCAGCAGGGGCATAGTGTTTCAGCAATTTTTCTGTCAGGAAAATCAGAGCATGTGGATAAATAATGACTGTGAAGTGAATAATGCGTTCTAAAAGTGATCCCATGCGTGATACACTTGAAAGGAATGAGATTTCTGATTCGTTGGGGAAAATATTCCCTGCAAGCGTTTTGATCAATATACTATATGAAACTCACAATTTACTACATTTGAGAAAACGTGTAACTTCATGCAAACAATCAAGTAGATAAAGAGTGAAATTACTTTCCCGATTTCATCCAAATGTAAATCTTTGGAAGAGAAAAGGTAAGAAAACAAAAGAGAACAGAAGGGGGTATTGATATGCATTGCTGTGTTTTGCTTCTTTATTTTCATCACGAATTTCATTTTACAGCTCAAGCTTAAACGATAGCTGAAATTCGAGAACGAAACTGATCGTGATAACGATCGCGTGATTCTGTTCTCGGAGCAGCAAAGGTCATGTGATGCAGGCGAGATGTTCAAAAGAATGAAAAATTCAACAAATGGCAGGCACTTGTATCAGGTCGGTTTGCGGTTTGGGGTTCTCCGCTGGGTTAGCGTGGTGAACGTCGCCACTGTAAAAATGCTTCGCCGGCAGACGTTACCATTACGCGGACCCGCAGAAAAGCGCCCACGCAATAACGCACGCACCATCGCACATAAATACACGCACACATGTTTTCATGGTTCGCACTATTCACCATTATCTAGAGACATTTCGTAAAGTAATTATCAGTATCACACGAAAAGCACTTTAAAGAGAGAGAAAATGGGTATTTGTCGATTCCATGGAGATGTTTTGGGGTTTTGTTCTTTTTTTTTCGGGGGGGGGGGGGTAATCTTAAAGACAAAAATGCGTTAGAAAGATGGAGAACAAAATCCTTTGTATATGAAAAGAACATGATATATGCAGGCATAATGTATAAATCTGAAAACCGGCTTTCAAGAAGATTGTTTGAAAAATGAAAGTGATGTTGCGAGTCAAACCTCCATTAGTTAGACCTAAGTAACCAATGAAGTAATTCGCGAGGCTGACCCGTAAAAACAGAGTCATGCAAATAACGCTTGACAAAATCCGTTATGGATTAATAACTCTTGTATTCATTTGAGGGAATCAAATGAAACATTATGAATGAAAGTAGAATCCCTCACATAATGGTACATGTATCTTAAAACAAAAGTCACGTAGGCAATCAGACTTGACATATCAGGTGTAAGATAATGAGGAAGAAAAAAAATGTAGAGAAGACATGCTCTCGTTGCCAAGACGGCATCTTCTTGTTTTTTGTGGGTTTTTTTTTTTTTTTCTCCTCCCGGATATGACAGACGGCGTACGTCAACTTTTGAAAACGTAGAAGTTAACCTGTGATAACAATTTGATTATGCCTTCCAAGTTTCTTTGTCTGTTACACTAATAGCTAACATATGTACGTCAATTAATGAAATCTTTGACGTTAAGGTGTGATAATTTGTTGTTGTTTTTTTTTTATATTACTATTATTCATTATCATTCGTAGGGTAGATGACCATTTCAGTTAACATCTGATTTTCAAAGGGGTCAACGTATCAAAATAAAACAACAACAACATTGGGGTTCAATGTAAAACAACAATCGTATTTTACACAAAGAACTGCAAATACAAACAAAAACAAGAAGAAAACAAAATACACTACATATGTGCGTACCTTAACTATTTTTTTTTTATTTACTATCATTCACAGGGTAGATCGTAGGTGGCCCATTACCTTAATAGTTGATTTTCAAATGGGTCCATGTATTTAATAGAAGAAAAACAGAACAAAACAATAAGGTACAATGTAAGATAGCTAATACAAATTACGTAAATAACAATAAACAGCAGCACAAAAAAAACATAAAAAAACAAGAGAAGTAAGATTACTGCTTCTCGTATATGCATATGCCTAAACTCATTCAAAAACCTATTACTATGGCCCGAATTCACGAAGGTGGTACAAGAATGAAACCATGGTTTAAACCATGGACAAAAACCATGGAGCGCCAAATGTCGCACGGAATATT